>NC_062567.1:64948250-65248250 GCF_022837055.1 Prionailurus viverrinus
ATGTATTAGAGGTCATTGTCCGTAAGTTATCTTAATTCTTGAAGCTAATTCTTTCTTTCACTCTTTGCTCTTGGCTCTTGTGCACCTGTGCACATGTATGTGCACACATACATATGGGCACAAACACACACACACACACACACACACACACACACCCTTGCAAGGCTTTAAGGATTTATCCATTTCCTGTTATGAAGTAGTAAGTGCCACTTGCCATACCCTACATGAGAAGCCTGTAAACAATGGGAGGTAGGGGACCCAGCAGCATTCACCCATGTTGGGAGAAGTGTCATGAAAAAGCTGACATCCGGGGGCGCCTGGGTGGCTCAGTCGGCTAAGCGTCCGACTTCAGCTCAGGTCACGATCTCATGGTCCGTGAGTTCGAGCCCCGCGTCGGGCTCTGGGCTGATGGCCCAGAGCCTGGAGCCTGCTTCCGATTCTGTGTCTCCCTCTCTCTCTGCTCCTCCCCCGTTCATGCTCTGTCTCTCTCTGTCTCAAAAATAAATAAACGTTTAAAAAAAATTAAAAAAAAAAGCTGACATCCAATCATTTTTCTCTTAGTTCCTGTGTGCCTACTCTATCAGTCGACACACTGGAGGAGAGAACAGGTAAGCAGCACTCAGCAGAGCAAAGTAAAATTATTTTGCTATTATTTTTAAAGTTTGTATGCTAAGAGCAAGGAGGGGGAAGATGAAAATTTTGGCAATGCAAGAAAGAAAAGGGACTGTTATACATTTGTCATTGTCTTCCAGCTAAGACCACCAGGAACACACCTGTGATAAAACTTTGGATTTATTACTTTTGGCAACAAAGGAAAATGCAAACCTTGAGCAACTAAGGGGATTTTAGTAAGAGGCTTGTAGAAAATACTTACAGAGTTTTTGCTTGAATTAGGTAATTTGGGTAGGGTCTAAGGAAAGAGGTTTTGCTTTGGGTTGAATACTATTAGGAAGTGGGGGGTAATTCTATGGTTAGATATCTAAATACATCTTATCTAGAAGAAAAGGCTAAATCTAGGTTGAAGATGTAATTTATAAAGAAGTAGAAATTGTTCCTATGAGCCAGCGTGATTTTGGCTCGTGTCACGATCTCATGGTTTGTAAGTTTGAGTTCCACGTTGGGCTCTGAGCTGGCTGGCAGTTCACAGCCTGCTTGGGATTCTCCTTTTCTTCCTCTCTCTCTGCCCCTATCCTGCTCATATTCTCTCTCTGTCTCTCAAAATAAATAAAACTTTATTCTTTTAAAAATTTATTTATTTTGGGATAGATAAGAGAGTGCAAGTGGGAGAGGTGGGAGAGAGAGAGACAGAGAGAGAGAGAGAGAGAGAGAGAGAATCCCAAACAGGCTCCACACTGGCAGTGCAGGGTTCAAACCCACAGACTATGAGATCATGACCTGGGCCGAAGTTGGACCCTTCGCTGACTGAGCCACCCAGGCACTCCGATGAGTAATATGTTTAAGATCTTCTTTATACATTACAATTTTTGTCGGACTTAGAAGTAACTACTTGATACAGTGGCTTAAGCCTTCTTACATCTTTCATAATACATCTTTAATACTGCTAAATTGCAAACAGCATTTATTTTCAATAATCTTTTTCAGTTATATTCTACATGTGTTTTGAGCACTTACTATAGGAAGAACATCATGCTAAATGCTGATGCCAAATTTCATGCTTCATATTTAAAACTGATTCAAAGTGCCTTCAGTTTTGGACTCCTTGTTTAGTTACAGAGATATAGAGAGAAATATACAGACATTATTTGAAAATATTTCTTTGACAACAAAGCAGTGAATCTTAAACTGTTGTCAAACAGCAATCAGGAGTCAGAATGATAAATATAGCTTTCTCCCCCTTAGATGCTGATGAGTTTGTAACAGCCTATTTAAAAAGTGCTGCGATGCTCATATTTTACATTTCTTTTCTTCCAAAGATCTTAAATTAAGTCATAAACACTAAAGAGATTTTACTTCTGGAAGAGCCTCCTGATGGTGAGATGTGGATGCACTGGAAAGAATAAGTCATCTGTTGTGGCATTGGCAGCCTCTGGTGGAAGTTCCAGCTAACAAAACTCAAGGGGTTCCTCAGCTCTGCCAGCTGCCAATATGACTGTCATCAAATGCTGACTGCAGTTAGTTTTACATTCTCAAAGTAATTTCAAGCACAATACATAGTAGGTTCAAAAGCAACATGGTTGGAAATGAAATTTTAAAATAATTAATAATAATTAATATTAATTAATTAATTATTATATAGCTGGCTCAGTCAGAAGAGTATGTGGCTCTTGATCTCGAAGTTGAGAGTTCAAGCCCCACCTTGGATGTAGAGATTTCTTAAATAAACAAAACTTTAACATAATTACTATATGTCATTAAAATAAGATAAATGTCATTTATTAAGTCAATCTTATATACATTACTTAATCAATTCCAGCACTTACTACCCAAAGTTTAGTGTAAAAGAATTTTTAAAAACTTGAATAAGCTGCCAGATATTGATAAATAAATAAATAAATAAATAAATAAACAAAGTGTAGCAAATAGTAAAGCTGGGGTCACAAAGCAGATGTTTGACTCCAGAGCTTCCAATGTTAATCATTCTAGTAATAAAGCTTAATGTTGATGAGTGCCTACTACATGCCAGGCACTGTTCTAATGCTTCCTATATGTATTATCATTACATCCTCACAACAACCCTGAAAGATGGATACTGTTTCATTGGCACCTAGGGGTTTAGCATGACTGCCCCCAGAGCCACGGAACTAGCAACCAGCTCATTACTATACCTCACTCTTTGGTTGAATAACAAAGTTAGCTTAAAGGACTTTTATTTAGTCCTGCCCCACAGCTGATGCCTGAAGTCTTCCTCTAACTGCCTTTCTGAGAGAATGTCTAGCTGATATTTCCAGGGGTGAGTAAATTACAGCTTCCCAAGGCAACCTATTCCATCTCTGGAATATTTGTCTTCCTTGAGTTTATTTCCACTGGTCAGAGTTTTACCTCTTAGGACAATATAAAGTCTCTTCCCTCTTCTAATTTACAACTGAATATGAAGTTGGACTTCTGTTTTTTCACATGACTTACTGATGTTTGGAATCGCATGATGAATTTAAGTGTCTTTAGCATATTTATATTAACTAAGATTTGTAAGCTTCCTCTGCCTTGTGTGATTTATTGATCCCTTACTTTAGGTTATATTTATACTCTTTTTAAGAAATTTAAAATGTCCCTTTATCTCAAAAATATATGCTAACTAGCTTGGATGTAAACTAAAAAAATAAATTAAAAAAAAGTAAAAAAATTTCATTATTAAAACTCTCAAAATGTACAGTAAGACTAAATGTATCAGTAACTTAAAATTAATAATTATCAAAGTTTTGCCACATATGCTTTGTCCATCCATTTTTCCTTCTTTTACTATTAAGTCTTTTAAAGCAAATAATACACACTTTGTCATTCCAGCCCTACATATAAAAATATAGATATTACTGTACATAATCACAATATGTTCTTTCCATTTTGAAAATGTGAAGCTGATTTTGGAAAAGATCGCTTCTAAGCTGCTTAAACTCCACACTTTGGGAGAAAGTTCAGCTTAAATACTTCTAAAAGTTGTATCATGGTTTGAAGAATTTTTAAAAAGTTTTTAATATTTTTTTCATTTCTAACTGAATCAACAGCTTAGAAATCTTACTATTAAGTATTCATTGAATTACTCCCCCCCCCCTTTTTTACATTGGAATTGCAAGAAAAACATAGGATTTTCAGAGCTGTATACCGTTTGTGAACAGCTTCCTTTTTCTTCTGAATGACTAATATGAGAGAAAAAAGCTTTAACTAGCTTGTGGCTCCCCACCGGAAGTGTGGGGAATAAAGTTAATTGTGTAAAATATTACACGCATTTTCAAAAAAGAGAACAAACAGAAAAGAAACACAATAAGCTTCTAGCTTTTAATGTTCTAACTTCCAAGTCCTATATTTTCTTCCAGAGTTTTGTTTGGGGCATTCTCTTAAATTTTACAAATCTGTTTTAACCTTTTTTTCCCTAATGTGTCACACCCTTTAATTGTAGAAATAATGAGATGTCTATGCTACAGACAAGTTTTAATAAATGACAACAACAATAAACAGAAGAGATAAAATAATTCACAAATGCCAATATCCAAAAATTACCAGATGTCAATGCTATATAATAGATAATAGGTAGATTTAATAATACTGTTTCTACACCTCAACATCATATTATGCACTGTGTCACTTATACTATTTCAATTTATACTTGCAATATGATATTTGTCTAACCATTTAAAATTTTTTTGGATATTGGTTTTTTCCCTCTTATTTGCTATCAGACATACTGTTTTTTAAATCTTTATTGAGATATAACTCAATACTATACTATACAGTATAGCCATTTAAAGTGTGCAATACAGGGCGCCTGGGTGGTTCAGTCGGTCAAGCCTCGGCCTCTTCTTTTTGTGTTACGTAATGATCGCGTGGTTTTGTGAGTTCGAGCTCTCAACAGACTGGGCTGATGGTGCTGCAGAGCCTGATTAGGGTTCTCAATCTCTCTCTCTCTCTCTCTCTCTCTCTGCCTCCGCCAACTCACCTTGTCTCTATCTCTCCCAAAATACATAAATAAACTTAAAAAAAAATTGTGCAATTCAGTGGTTTTAAGAATATTTATGAGTGTGGGCAGCCATCACCACAGTCAATTTGAGAACATTTTCATCATAAAAGAAAGCTCACCATCTCATTCCCCAACCCTAAACAACCACCAATGCTCTACTTGGTCTTCTGTGACTGGCTTCTTTCAATTGGTATAATGCTTTCAAGGATCATCTAAGGTGTAGCATGTATTAGAACTTTATTCCACTGGATGTACTACTTTGCGTTTATCCACTTGTCGGTGGTATACATAATGTTTAAAAATAAATCATCTTACACTCAGATCTTGGCATTACTATTATTATTGTTATTTTTAATATTGGAATTTTAAAAGCAAAATTACTTGAATCAAGGGTATGTGTTCTTTCAGGGCTTTTAATACAAACTGTCAAGTATGTCAAGTTTTTAGAACAAAATTGATATCTCAACTGCTGGTTCAGTTTGCATTTCTTTGATGATTTGGGAAGCTGAGCAATTGTTATGTTCTCTGATTCATATTCTATGAATTTTAGTGTATTTTGCCTAATTTTATTTTGTGACCGCCAATTTTTGTTGTTGTTGATTGTCAGAGTTCTTTATAAAGTGAATATCTTGCCTTTGCACATGTGTATTTATATGTAAATCTGCTCATTCTTCATTTCTCAATTTAATGGCCACTTCTCCCAGCTAGCCTCCCTACACTCTTCAGTTCAGGTTAAGTACTCCCTACTCCTTTCTGCCTTCCATCCTTATATTGGAATTGTTCACTTGAGCTTTTTGCCTGTTTAGCTGTGAATGGGCGAGTGGAGTGTCCCCAGATTGGGCTGTACATGTATTTTGCCCTGGGGGCACCAACAAAGAAAGCCAGTGAAGCCTGAAATCCAGCCCTTCTTAATTCCACAATTTGCCAACAGGGCACCTCTTACTCCAGTTTCCACTGAGGTACCCTGAGGTAGCAGCAGTCGCAGGGACAAAATCTATGTTGTTTGCCACTGCATTTTCAATTTCTACTCGTTGTTGGCCAAAGCTGAATACATGCTTATTGTAGGAGAGAAAGGAGGAAAGAAAAGAAGAAAGGAAATCAACCTTTTACCCACCACGTATTTTACAAATATATTCCCTCTGTCCTTTGCCAAATAAAATTCTAGTGTATTTTTGGGTACAGGATTTTTAAAAATTTTAAATTCAATTAAATGTAATATTCCTTTTTATGGTAGAATTAAAAAACATGTACAATTAGAAAGCAGTTCTGCATTTTTAGTTTTTACATTTAGTCCGATAATCCATCTGGAATTTATTGTGATGTACATTGTGAGAAATAAACTTGATACCCTCCTTCAGTAATTTGAATTTCTTTAGAGCTATTTAATAATTCGTTTCTTCCCTATCGATTCATGGTTTCCCTGATCACTGCTAAACTCTCATCTACACTAAGCTCTCTTTTAGATCAATTGTTTCATTGTCTAACAATATTTGCAATGCTTGTCTACTCTTCTATTATTTTTGCCTTATAATATACTTTCAGGTCTAATAGGGCAAATCTCCCAAAATTTCCACTTTTCAAAATTTTCTTAGTTTTTCTCACAAAGTTGCCTGCTTACTGAACTTTTAGAAACATCATGTTTAATTCCACTAAAGGAATAAAACCAATGACATTTTGACTGAGATTATGTTAAATTTGTAAGTTAGTTTGGGATGAATTAATATCTTCACAGATCTTTATTATTTAATTTTTTTATCCAGAAACATAAAATATTCATTTACTTCCATCTCATCATATATTTTAGTAATTTTAAGGGTCTTTTCTGTGTGTGTGTGTGTGTGTGTGTGTGTGTGTATACGTATTTAGGTATTTAATAGACCCTGTACACATTTGTTAGAGAAATCCCTAGGGTTTTTTGTTTTTTGTTTTTAATTTTTTCTATTTATTGTTTTGTTGTTATTTATGTAAACTCTTTTTTTCTATTATGTATACAAACTCTTTACTGCTGTTATATTGCAAACTATTTTTTAACATAAAGCTTTAATTCTATCACTTTAATAAATTCTTACCAACTCTAAAAGATTTGTAATTATTCACTTAGGTTTTCCAGACTTGTGAATGTATTACTTGCAAATAATGAAACTCTTGTAAATAGTTAATTTTTTTGTAATTTCTGTTTATCCTACACTGTATCCAAAATTTCCAAAAGAATGCTAAATGATGCTAGCTGTTTTCCTCATTAGACATTGAAGTATGCCTCTGATAACAAATAATAAGGGATTCTGAATTCCTTGAGAGAAGAACTCATGCTTTTTTTTTTTAAGCTTCAGCACCCATCACAACACCTAGAATAAGAGAGGTGCACTTAAAAAATTTTCATCAACAAGTTTGTTTAAATAAATAGGTATGTCTCTTTGGCTAAATACCTAGCAATGCGATTGCTTGATTACAAGGTAGTTTTATTTTTAACTTTCTGAGGAAACTCCACATTGTTTTTCAGAATGGTTGCACCAGTTTGCATTCCCACCAACAGTGCCAAAGGATTCCCCTTTCTCCCCATCTTTGCCAACACCTGTTGTTTCTTGCATCGTTGATTTGAGCTGTTCTGACAAATGTGAGATGATATCTCACTGCAGTTTTGATTTGCATTTCCCTGATGATGTTTGATGTTGAGCATCTTTTCATGGGTCTGTTGGCTATCTGTATGTTTCTTTGGAAAAATGTCTATTTATGTCTTCTGCCTATTTTTTATTTGGATTATTCATTTTTTTTGCATGTTGAGTTGTATCGGTTCTTTATGTATTTTGGATAACTAACCCTTTATCAGATATGTCATTTGCAAATATCTTCTCCTATTCCATAGGTCGCCTTTTAGTTTTGTTTAGTTTTGTTGTTTCCTTCACTGTACAGAAACATTTTGTTTTGATGTAACAGCCCAATTTTCCATCACTGATGAATGGATAAAGAAGAAGTGGTATATTTATATATAATGGAATATTACTTAGCCATAAAAATCAATGAAATCTTGCTATTTGCAATGGCATGATGGAGGTAGAGAATATTATGCTAAATGAAATAAATCAGAGAAAGACAAATACCATATGATTTCACTCATATGTGGAATTTAAGAAACAAAACAAGTGAGCAAAGGGAAAAGAGAGAGAGAGAGGCAAATCAAGAAACATACTCTTAACTATCGAGAACAAACTGATGGTTACCAGAGGGAAGGCGGGTGGGGGGATGGGTTAAATAGGTGATGGGGATTAAGGAGCGCACTTGTTGTGATGAGCCCCAGATGATGTATAGAAGTGTTGAACCTCTACATTGTATGCCTGAAACTAAGGTGACACTGGATGTTAACTAACTGGAATTTAAATAAAAACTTTAAGAAAGTTAAAAAAAATAGGAATGTCTATAAGTTTTCCCCATTGATTATGATCCACATTAAGGGTATATCTTTCTATTCCCAAATTTACGAGTTTGTTTTTTAAGTGATATTTTTGAAAAAGCTTCCTAATTACAAGAGTAGGAATTGCCATAACTGATTAGAGAGTTATTCACTAAAATATAGATAATCTGCATGTTCTTTTTTAGGATAAACTTTACAGTAGGAGTTTATGCCAATAAAAAGAAATCTACTAAGTACCTATTAATACACGTATGCTTTGTTCATGATGCATTCAGTCTTCAGTAATGTAATCTATACTAATATAGATTGAAGGATTATATGTCTTTGCCCAATGACATAGGAATATAATTAGTTTTTCAGGTTTAAATAAATAAATAATGACCACAATGATTTTAAGCATATTTTGAAATGTTTTAATTTATTTTTGAGAGAGAGAGAGTGCTCATGGGAGAGGAGCAGAGAGAGAGGGAGACAGAGGGTCCAAAGCAGGATCTGCGCTGACAGCAGAAGTCGTGATGTGAGGCTCAAACTCATGAACCATGAGATCGTGATCTGAGCGGAAGTCAGATGCTTAACCGACTGAGCCACTCAGGCACCCCATCATTCTAAGCATAGTTTAGATATTATTCTGGGTGTTTTACCAATGTTATTTTTTTGTTATTGTTATTAATTTCATCAAAGGACTGTGATGAACACATTTTGAGATTTTAAACTACTTTTTAAATGTCACCTGTAGATCCATTTTTGTAAAGCTGTCTTCAAAAGACTCATACTCTTCCAGGTAAATGATAATCTGTAAACCCATGTATTTTAGACAGATGCAGTAGAGATGGGCATTGTGACTAATAATTGTTTTGTGATCTTTTTGTGCATCCCTAGTGTCAATAAATTTCTTGGGTTGGGTTTACTCAGGAGCTCTATATTTTAACTCAGCTTTAGAGAAAGCTCCTTTTTAATAAAACTCTAATGATACTCCAACATAATTATTTCTTTCTGTATAGCATTCAACTCTAACGTAAGTCTAACTTAGCAGTTTCTTTGCTTACATTTCTATAAACCCCTGGCTTCCAGTTGTTTTGCCCAGAGGTTTCTAAACCTATACTTTGTTGGAATGAGAGATTCACCCCCCCCCCCTTTTTTCCCCATTGTTTATTAATGTAAGAGATCACAATGACCACTTTCCTCAAACTCTGGCTTTAGAAGGACCTCCCATTAGGAGAGTCACAGCGAAGTCATGAACAACTGTGGTTGGAAGCTGCGCTTCTTTATCACCCAGCAGTGAGCATCAAGTGTTCGGTCTCGTCTCTTATCCTGGAAGATGGCCAGAGTGTGTGATGGCTCCCACCTCACCGACACAATTGAAATCAGAGTTGCTAGGTTATGTCAGTGACCCCAACAAAACCGTAAACTCACTGCTTTCAAGGATTGAAACACATGAAGCGTCCATGGCCACGCAGGCCCCTCACACAGGCTGCCTAGTCCCCTCACAGAAGACCAGACCATGTGTTAGTGGATATTAGGCACAGTTACACAGTATAGGCCTTTGTCATGAGGACCTAATGGATGGCACGACTGGATACTACAGAGCAGGGAACATAAGGTATTTATATAAACTCTAGCAGTCCACATCAAGAATCCCATACGGAATTCACCCATGCTGGTAAAGTTCAAATATAACAAAGTATTAGATAAGTTATCAAGCTAAATGGACACAAAAGCCTATCACCTTACAAATTAATTTCACTCTCTTGCTGGCTAGGATACTATTGTGTAGGTTGACTTCCTTTTTCAATTTGCCTCTTGACACTCAGAAGTACAAAAAAAAGTTTGAGATACCTTTTTGCATCCATTGTCTGCTCTCAAATGTTTGTAACTTTCTTTAAATTTTGAGCTGCAACTCTGTGACACACGGTGAATATAAACTCAGCTGAATAATGACGGCTTGTTCATCCAACTGCCTTGAACAGGTCGAGCATTCATTGGAATCTTTCCAGCCCTTGGAAAATGGAAATTTTTAGTGACGGGTAAGTCGACACTCTTAAGCATTTTACCCAGTGACTTGAAAGTTAATGTTTAAGCTATCTTCAACTTTTCAAGTGCTGGTGGCATAGTTGAAAGAAGATTTACACAAATATGACCATGTAACATTTTTACCATAGGAGGGTGTATGTTAGTTATCCTGCCCTTGAGCAAACTGCTCACCAGTGCTAAGCCCATGGGGCCTGAGCCTCTGTAGTTCTGGGTGGGTCGTCAGGCTTCTGCCTAGTTGCGTAAATCAGTTAATCCGGTTAGTTTTTAAATTCAAGCTGTTTTTCAGAACTGAAATATTAAAAGGTGAGGGCACAAACCTAAATTGAAAGTAGAAGCAGTTTTTCCCTTCCTTATTTCATACAGAAGCGGACCCGAGCTGCTGCAATCTTGGGGATGTTCGCTGTTGCAACAAAGGAAGCAAAACAGAGATAAAGGAATCCTGTGCAAGGAGGGGCTGTTTTCAGGTCATAGCCGGATTGCAAACTGCCCTTTTCTCGTTAAAAACATTTGTGACTCATAAAACTTCCTTCACTGTTTACTGCATAGCACAGCTCTGAGTGAAACGAAGACACAAACCAGGAAATTTGCAAATCAGAAAGGCACTTCTGGTTGCTTCCATAGCTGTGGCCACTTACGTGTGCAAAATGCAGTGGAAGAAAGAAAACCTCTTTCAGAAACCTGAAGAAAATTTGTCCTAGATATGACAAGTTTGAGCAATCACTTGAAAGCCCGAGTTCCTTCACATTGCTTTCAAAGCCATTGGTGATTTGGACTAATCACTTGGTGGCTTCTCTGGGCTTCATTCTTACTACCCCCACCTGGAACTCCAGATTATCTCCCCTTCTCCAGTACTCAGCGCACTCTCTCCTGCGCACGCCCCATTCCAAAAGGAGCATTCTCTTGTCTGCTCCCTGACTCAAGTAGCCTCCTGTATCTCCCCTAATTAGCTTACCTTACCCTATCATTATTCTTAGCGCACTGTGTTGAATTCCATTTTCTGGTTTACCTGCTGCTGGGCTGCAAGCTCTGGCCTCTCTGTCCCATTCGCCATTGTATCCCAAATGCCTGGCACTTAGAAGTGCTTCAATCAGTGTTTGTTCAATGAGTGAATTCATTGCAGATGTATTAAAGAATTTTTACATTTAAAACTTTACAAATAATAGCAGGATCAGATTTCAGGTTGGGCAAACATTATGACTGTCTTTATTATCTTTAAATCAACTGAATTCTAACTCCAAACTGTAGTTCTACCAGATAGCAGAAAAGTCAGTCTCTGCCACAGGGATCCAGCCCTGTGGTTGCACAGGATCAGGAGGTTTATATGTGATCAAGGAAATGGCAGAAAGGGCTCTGGGAGTCCTTCTGGGGCTGCCCAGTCCTAGCCTACAGATGTCCTGCCCGTCCCTGCTCTTGGGTTCCACAGGGATTCAGGAGTCTGAGCTGCTTTTAGGAGTCCCCACACCAGAGCCCAGCTTTCCTAGTCACTCCCAAAAGGAATCTGCTTTGAAGCCTGATCATGCCTCCTCTCTCCCCACTCTCCCACCCCTCAATTTTGACATTTCTTTTAAATCTTGGGAAAATTGCACTTACCCCACTCTCTTTCCCCTTTCCCCTCAGATAATACCTCACTTTCCTTGGCACTTAGCTTAATCTCTTAAAAGAGGACAGACTTAGAATAATGAAAGCTGGGAAGGAGTCTTCTCTCTGAGCTCATAAATCTTGTGCAAGAAACACAAAGAGCATAAACAACCAGTTAGAAATGGAAAGTGGAAGGAAAAATACTGAGAGCAAAATTCCAACATAATTTCCAACAATGATGACGATTACAAAATCCTGCTACCTCTTGACCCACCTAGGTGATGATTTGGGCCAGGGGACCCAGGATGTAAATAACAATAGATACAGGATTACTCAATAATGGAGATGGGCAAAGACGATAGGAACTATTTCCCTCAGGTACAAGATATAGGAACTACTTCCCTCAGGTACAAGCTAAGGTGGGCACCAATTTCTAGAAAGGAATATCTGGAAATTAAAACCCCAAGCACACTGTATTGTATTTAAAGTTGTTTTCTCTCAGGGCGCCTGGGTGGCTCAGTCGGTTAAGCGTCCGACTTTAGCTCAGGTCACGATCTCATGGTCCGTGAGTTCGAGCCCCGCGTCGGGCTCTGGGCTGATGGCTCAGAGCCTGCAGCCTGCTTCCGAGTCTGTGTCTCCCTCTCTCTCTGTCCCTCCCCCATTCATGCTCTCTTTCTCTGTCTCAAAAATAAATAAACGTTAAAAAAAATTAAAAAAAATAAAGTTGTTTTCTCTCTTTTCTCTTATATATATAAGAATTATAAATATATAAAATATAAATATGGTATATTAATATAAATATATTAATAGATATATATTAATAGATATATATTATGATATATTAATAACATATAATATAGTATATTATAATATAATAATATATTATATACATGATGATATAATAATATTATATATTATATATAATATAATAATGTTATTATAATATTATATATTATATATTATAATATAATATATAACATACTATAATATATCAATAATATATATAAATAAATTAATATAAATATATAAGTATATAAATATGGTAAATTATGAATAATATATAAATATATAATATAAAAATAATAAATTATATATTATATATAATAAAATAAATGCAAAAGGTACTACATATGTTATTATATTGTAGACACATGTGAATATATACATACATATGCATGTGTTTAAAAGCTTATATATAATAAACAAGTACATGTATAATAGACTTAAGAATGGTTATTCTAAGAGGAAAAAGGTATGTCCCACTATTCAAAGTTAGTGGCACAAAATTTAGAGGGTGAGGTTTTTCTGAGAACAGCACAGTATCTGTGGCCTGGCCTTTAGACTGAAGCAGAAAACAAGAGGATTGCAGAAATCAGGTAAATAAAAACTAAAATCACAGTATCATGAATATCATTTGTGGGGTATTCACTGCATAAGAGTGTCTGTAGCTTTAGTATCAGGAGAATTTGGCCACAGTAAGAGGACATGCCTGCTGTTTTGGAGGGACTAGAGATGGCCTCCTGGGCTCAGGCAGCAGCAGCCACGGTGCCCTCAGTCATGTAGTGAGAATTAATCACCTACCTTTTGCCATGTCAGAAACAGGGGTTCCCATTCACTTAATATTTATGGATTGTCTTCATGAATTAAGAAATTTGACTAAGCTCTGAGGATGCAAGAGTGAGAAAAAACTCACTGAGTATCATGGACTTTATAGTTGAATCGATGAAGAACAGAAAAAAATACAGGTAAATCCTACTTGGTAGCCAAAAAAAATACATTGGGGGGTACATGAGATAAATATCTTGGGGACCCAAGGCATATATGGGAGAATATGGGTGACCGCTCCAGAAAACTGCTGTTTGCCTGCTGTGAGTCTCTGTGGATCCCTAGTCTGGTGTGGCCAACAAAATGTGAGTTACATTTTATGATACGTAAATTAACTGTGTAGGAATCCAAATTTCAATCTCATTTTTTACAATAAATCTCATTTTGTTGTCTCTAAGTCATGAGTTAAAGTCAAAGAGACTCTTATCTAAGGTTTTGATATGCTCTCAGCCAAAGCAAATCTTGGTTGCAATTATGATCTAGACCCCAGACCTGCCACATCACTGGGTACTTCCTTTCTGTCTCTATACAGTGATGGCCTTATACGGCCTGGTCCTTCATGGTGAGAACTGTTTCCAAGTTACACAGTTACGTGTTTGAGTACCAGCTTCCGGTATCGTACTTAGACAATGTATAACTTCTCAAACACTACTTCTTTAAAAATAGGAATAACAGCTGCCTCCTAGGGTTGTTGAGCTTAAACACGTCATACATATAAAATGTCTTGAGTAAAGTGGTATTCATAGGTGCTCAATAAATTTTGTTTCCCTTTATTTCCAACTGCCCATCCCCCTTTATTTTCTATGTAGCCATCTAAACTGTAGCAAGAAATCCTTCCTGCCCTACATAATCATTGCTGAACACTGAAGAAACTGGCTTTAAGCTTTACCAAGGATGTTTCCATAATGTCCTTGAGCCAGAAGTATGAAGAAATATCATACTAGGAAAGCACTGTCACTCTCTCACATAGTTCTACATTTTCAAGGTGTGGTTTCTCTTTCTCTTTCCACTTCTGCTGTAGCAAGTGGAAAGCAAGCATTAAGATGTTAGCCTTTAAAAAAATTTTTACCCCTCTTTAGGGTCATTGTAGACTGTGTGTGTGTGTGTGTGTGTGTGTGTGTGTGTAGAATGCAAAGCAATAAAAAAAAAAAAAACACCTGACTTGGTTTTGATAGCTAGTAGAAATACTGTTTCTCTTTCTTCTCTATTTCTTACTGGTACCAGAGCTCTACTATAGAATATGGTGGTATGTGTGTTTTAGTATTATATCCCTTGTTGCTTGCTTTTTTAGTAGTCCTTTTTTAGCCTTGTGGCTAGAGATCTTGTTATAATATCCCTAAAGAATGTAATACATTTTGATGATAAAATCCCACTCTGGAGGCTTATATTAATTTATTATTGTTACTATTTTTATTGAGATTTATCTTTCAGTTGCAACATTGTATTTAAATGTCTTCTATCATTCTCTTCTATTCTTCACATCAGAAAAATAAAGGCCGTAATTCATCGATGCCTTATCCAACTTTTTTTTTATGTTTATTTATTTTTGAGAGACAAAGACAGAGCATGAGCGGGGGAGGGGCAGAGAGAGAGGGAGACACAGAATCCAAAGCAGGCTTCAGGCTCTGAGCTGTCAGCACAGACCCTGTTGCAGTGTTTGAACCCACCAATCGAAAGATCATGACATGAGCTGAAGTCAGATGCTTAACTGACTGAGCCACCCAGGTGCCCCTATCCAACTTACTTTTTAAGCAACATAATTTCCTTTTTACAAGTAGTACCTTCATGTTATTTTCTATGGTAAATATGGCACAAGACTTTTCCATTAATCTCTGTCAATTGTTCAGCAATTGGATTGAGTCACAGAACTTTGTCAGTAAGAGAGATGCAGTTGGATATCCTTTCTAGTCTGTCCTATTCTATTATTCCTTCTGCAAACTTTTGATCTTGGCAATATTTGGAGCAGATGCTGCAGGGAATGGAGCTAATCTTACTTGCTCCTACCATCTTCCCAGTAGGTAGTGGGTGATCAATGATACTTACTGAATGAGAAAATAAAGTGATGAACTGATGTGGCTTAAAAATTTTTTTTAAACGTTTATTTTTGAGAAAGAGACAGTAAGGGAGAGGCAGAGAGAGAGCGAGACACAGAATCTGAAACAGGGTCAAGTCTCTGAGCTGTTAGTACAGGGCCCGACTTGGGGCTCAAACCCACAAACTGTGAGACCATGGCCTGAGGTCAGCCGTTTAACCAACTGAGCCACCCAGGTGCCCCTATAATGTGCCTTTTAGAGAAGATGGCTGCCTTGACTGTGATTACATCAGCCATTTTATTCTGTTTTCTACCAAATTTTTCCCTTTGCAATTCTTTGCTTTTGGAATGGACCTAAACTGTTTTCTGTATCTTGTTGTGATACTTCCAGCTCTATTTACCCTAGTTTGGCTCTGGTTTGGGGTTTTCCCATCATTGAGCAGTATATGAAATTCAAGACAGAGGAAAGTCAAGATAGGAATAGTCTGGTTGGCCGTCCTCCCAGACACCTTCCTCAGAGCGCATGGCAAACCTGATATTGTCCCATGTGATCCTGGACCTGATGGCACTGATACTTGCCCTCTCTAGTCAACACATTCTCATTGAACTTGTTCAAGGACATTCACATCAATCAAACTCATCATTCCTTCCAAGGAAAAACAAAAACTGATTTAGAGTAAGAAATACAACGGCTATGTGTGCCAGAATACACGTATCATCCTGCATGGGGCATTTTCTTCCCTGCAATAATAACAACCACCATAACAATAACAAATTTTAATTAATTAATTAATTAATTAATTAATTTATAGAGTGAGAGCAGAGGAGAGAGGCCTGGGGAGAGAGAGAGAATCTTAAGCGGGCTCGATCCTGCTTGAGGGATCATGATCCAGGGATCTTAACCTGAGCTGAAATCAAGGGTGTAATTAATGCTCAAGTGATTGAGCCACCCAGGCACCTGAATAACAAAATTTTTTCAGAGAACTCTAGGAAGTCAGTGTAACCCTAGCTGCTTGATGAGCATGAAATCAGAAAAATGAGTAGGCGATTTAAACGTTTAGAAGCAATAGGCTACCTCCGTAAGGTGTTTTCCCATTCAACACAAATTTAAACTTTCTTTCTTCTAATCACCAGCTCTAATCCCTCCCTGATCCTTCATGCTCACAAGTGATCTCATTCATCTCCTACTTTTGCAGTGGGAACTCTTATTTCCTATTACTCCACCTACAAACTTACCTGTCTCCACAGGTACCCCTTCCTCCTTCCTTTAGATTACTCTAAAATCTCCCTAAGGTCAATTCTAACCCTGTTATTTATACTCCAAGTTGCATGCCCATAGGGCCTCCACTTGGAGTTCGTTCAATAGATTATTCCCTCAGCCCTTTGCTCTAACTTTCTGTATCATAAGAAAATACAAAGTACCTTACTCTTTAAAAAAATGTTTTTAAAATTTTTATTTATTTTGAGAGAAGGAGAGAGAACAAGCAGGGGAGGGGCAGAGACAGAGGGGGACAGAGGATCTGAAGCAGGCTCTATACTGACAGCAGAGAGCCCAATGAGGGGCTTGAACTCATGAGCCATGAGATCATGGCTTGAGCCGAATTCGGATGCTTAACCGACTGAGCCACCCAGGTGCCCCTGAAGTACCCTACTCTTGAGGCCACCCCAAAACCACCTCCAGAATATATGCTTTCTTGGCCAGAGTTGAATTTTGAGTTGAACTCATTGACTCTTGACCCCTGTGGTCTGGCTTCAGCCCACACCACTCTCCTGGCATTGCTCTCAGAAGGGAACCACTGATCTCCCTGCCACGAATGCAGACACATGGTGGCACACATGTCCCTTGAGCCTATTGTCTCCCTGATCTCTCACTGCTCATTCTTCAGGCATGTTCCTCCTAACTCTTTGGCTACTCCTTATCATCTTTTTTGGACTCCTCCTTTCTTGTCTTAAGTGCTCCTTTGCTAGTATATAGCTTTTTATTTTTATTTTTTCCTGGAAGATTTCATTTTTTTCTCTGAGTCATTTATTATTTTTAAGTTGGAAGGAAAACTATCTATAGCCCACTTTTTCCTCTTAGCTTCTGACCCATAGCTATAACCACTTACCATTTGTATATTGCTACAGACACACAACAACTATGATTCTAAAACCGAACTTGTTCCCTGCCTCCTTTCCCCTCCGCACTAGGCCTTGCTCCATTTCTGGTGGTTGTTGGCTTGATAAACAGCACTGCCCTCACTTAAAAAAAAAATAATGTTTACTTATTTTTGAGAGAGAGAAAGAGCACGAGCAGGGGAGGGACAGAAAGAGGGAGACACAGGATCCCAAGCAGCCTCCAGGCTCTGGGCTGTCTGCATAGAGCCCAACCTGGGGCTTGAAATCAGGAACCGTGAGATCATGACCTGAGCTGAAGTCGTACGCTACCGGCTGAGTCACCCAGGTGCCCCAACACTGTTCTCACTTAATTGGTAAAGTTTCATATTTCCTCCTTTGTACCTTTACGTCAAATTCATAACCAAATTCAATCTATTCTGTGATGAAAACTTCTTTCAAATCCGTTAAACCCATCCATCCATCCTTCATCAAATCCATCCTTACTGCCATGGCCTTATTCAGGCTACCATAATCTCTCTCCTGGTTTCCTTCACAAGTCTCCAAACACAATCTTCTTTCTTCCAGTTTGATCCTTCAATCTCTTTTCCACCCTAAAACATTACCCTGCCATAGGGATCACTTAAAAACACAAATCTTTGTACATCACTATTTTAAGCAAAACTCTGCAGTACCCACTCTGTTGTTCTTAGGTTAAATCCGAAGTCACTGACTTACAAGGCCCTCCATGATGTGGTTTTGGCTCACCTTCCCAGATTTATCTCCCATCTTTCTTGCGATCATGCTGTGATTAATCTACTAGACCTGCCTTGAGGACTGGAAAGCTTTATTCTGCCAGCTACAGGGACTATTGTTAGCAGACAGCCCTCAGCTGTAGTCCCTTCTCAGAATTATCTTAGCTGAAGAGAATTCTCTTACACAAAGTTGGCACTCTCCACTACAAAAATTGCCTCTATCCAATGGCTGGTCTGCATAGAGTAATAAAGACTTGGTCTCATTATCACAACTCAGAAAAACCCTGAGGGCCATCTCAGTTCCAGAGCTTTTGGGGGGTTTGTTTGGCCTTCTCTCATCTTACTTTTCTATCCAAAAAGTTTCTCTTTTTAATATATTCTTATAGTAACTTATACATTCCTCATTACAGTACTTGCTACTCAGCACTGTAACGTCCCTAGATTGTAAACTCTATGTTTAGTTTTAACTAAACAGTTAGGTTATATGCCTAGCACATAACAGATACTCACTAAACAACTGTTGAAGTAATTTATGTATTCATAGGTTCCTTCCTTTTTTCCTTTTCTTCTTTCTTTTTTCCTTTCCTTCCTTCATCTTGGTGATAGCATAACTTCATCAGAGGGTTTAAAAGCTAATGGTCAAGACATGCTATCCAACAGGGCAGTCTGCTTTTGCTTCACCGTTCTGTCAGAGTTTATCCGAACAATGACTTCTCCTGGATAAGCACTAAAGTTTACCTATTTTGTTCTTCACCTATATTTCCCTAGTTGACCTCCAATACCAATCAGATAAATACATTTGTTCTTTAGATATGTTAATATATTTCATTAGGTAAATATAGTGTTGCTAATCTGGGTGAAGGTGTTTCTCTGAAATGATTTCCATGTATCATTTTGGTCTTTTCTGCTTTTGTTGATTTTGTGCCTCATTTTTCCCCAAGTTCTTAAGGGGGTTGGGAGCTCCTCTCTCTGGTTCCCATGTTCTGGCTGCCAGTAACAACATACCCCTGGGGGTGTAAGGGACTGTGTCAATATTTTTCTCTCTTGGTTCTTTTTCTAGCTCACAATAAAACAAATAAATTTTCCAACTGTTGGTGGCAACTTAGGTTTTGGTTTTTGTTGTTGTTGTTGTTGTTTTTTTTTAAGCAGGAGTTTTACTTGTAAATGGAAAGAAATGCTAATTTAGGGGGAAAGGTTAACATTCCAATATAGAGATAATCAGAGGCAAGAATTAGAGTCGTCTTACAGACATATACAATGTGAAAAACAGCACCTCAGTAATATCCAAATAATACCTGAAGACTAACACCACTTGTAAAACACTCATGCATTCCCATCTCTGTAATTGAGCTTTAGATTTCACCACTGTGCAGAACTGTTCTCCGGTGTTACCCAATTCAAAGGGTACTTTTAAGTCTTTCCTGCTCTTGACCTTACTGGTAAACACTTCCCCTTCCACATACTTTCCTCCATTCTCCCCTATTTTTCCTTTCACTCCCTCACTGTATACCTCCTGGGCCATTTGTTTCTCTTTCACTCCTCACATTCCAGGGTTCCCTCTCTTCCTCTGTTTACATGCATGGTGATTTCGTCAAGCCTCAAACATTTTTTTTTTTTTTTTTTTTTTTTTTTATTTATTTTCGGGACAGAGAGAGACAGAGCATGAACGGGGGAGGGGCAGAGAGAGAGGGAGACACAGAATCAGAAACAGGCTCCAGGCTCTGAGCC
Source organism: Prionailurus viverrinus (assembly GCF_022837055.1). Classification (NCBI taxonomy): domain Eukaryota; kingdom Metazoa; phylum Chordata; class Mammalia; order Carnivora; family Felidae; genus Prionailurus; species Prionailurus viverrinus. The sequence continues at coordinate 64,968,113 of NC_062567.1, forward strand.
ATCAGCCCAGAGCCCGACGTGGGGCTCGAACTCACGGACCGCGAGATCGTGACCTGGCTGAAGTCGGACGCTTAACCGACTGCGCCACCCAGGTGCCCCAAGCCTCAAACATTTGCTAGGCAGTCTTGGTCCTTTCCTTTCTTCCCTTAGAATAATTACTGTGTTGTATTGCTTCACAATTGTCTGAAAATTGGTCTCACTAGACTATGAGCTACTATAGAGTACAGATTGTGTCTTTTGGGTCCCTAAGACACAACGCAGAGCTCAAACTGGGTAGGTATACAATATAGCAGTCCTCTCTTATCTGCGGGGGATATGTTCCAAGACTCACTGAATGGCTAAAACCGCAAATACTACTGAGCCCTCTATTCAGGCATACCTTGTTTTATTGTGCTTCACAGATTCTACATTTTTTCCCCCTTAATTAAGGTTTTTGGCTACCCTGCAAAGACAAGTCTATCAGCACCATTTCCCCAACAGCATTTGTTCATTTCGTGTCTCTATGTCACATTTGTGTAATTCTCCAACATTTCAAACTTTTTCACTATTATTATATTTGTTACGGTGATCTGTGATTATGACTTGATGAAAGCTCAGATGATGGTAAACCTACTTTAGCAATCGAGTATTTTTTAATTAAGTATGTGCATTTTTTTAGACATTATGCTATTGCACACTTAATAGGCTGTGGTATATGATAAACGTAAGTTTTATATGCACTGGGAAACAAAAATATTAATTTGACTCACTTTATTGAAATATTCACTTTATTGTGATGGTCTGGAACTGAACCTGCAATATCTCTGAGGTAACACACCTATGTAAAGTTTAATTCATAAATTAAGTACAGTAAGAAATTAGCATACCAACTATAAGAGTACAATTATAACAGCATACTGTAATAAAAGTTATATGAATGTGGTCTCTCTCAAAATATCTTATTGTACTGTATTCAACTGTCTTCTTGTGCTAATGTGGAAGATAAAATGCCCCTGGGCTAGATGAAGTATAGTGAAAGACTCAGGCAGGCATTGTGATGTGCCCTTAGGCTGCTTTTGACCTACCCACGGAGGATCCTCTACTTCCTGTCTGCAGTTGACCATAGGTAACTGAAATTGCGGAAAGTGAAACTGCAGATTAAAGGGGCCTGCTGTAGTTGTTGACTTACTGACTGAATATCCGGGAATATTCTTCTGTTTATGGTCCAAATTTGTCTTCTTACTAATCTCAAAAAACTACTGCAAACTAATTCGACAATAAAAATTTTTAAATAGTGTAGAAAGATGTATACTCCTTACAATAGATTTAAATAAAATCATCCACTTAGGGAGCACCTGAGTGGCCCAGTTGGTTAAGTGTCTGATTCTTGATCTCAGCTCAGGTCTTGATCTCAGGGTTGTGAGTTCTAAGCCCCACGACGGGCTCAGTGCTGATCATGCAGCCTACTTAAAAAAAAAAAAAAATCATCCACTTAGGATAGTCATCTAAATTTTCCAGAAACTAGTATTAGTGGTGGAAGATAAGATTAATATGTATCTCTTCATTTGGAACCCAAGTATGTACGTGCCTTTATATTCTAACTATCTTTGTTAGGGATATGAAACTATGTTCTTTTTTTTGTTTGTTTGTTTTAATGTTTGTTTTTGAGAGAGAGAGAGAGAGAGAGAGAGAGAGAGAGAGAGAGAAGGGTGGAGAGAGAAGGAGACACAGAATCCCAAGCAGTTTCCAGGCTCTGAGCTGTCAGCACAGAGCCCAATGCATGGCCTGAACCTATGAACCGTGAAATCATTACCTGAGCTGAAGTCTGACAACCGACTGAGCCACCCAGGTGCCCCATGAAACTATTTTCTAAAGATACCATTTATTTATCAAGTGGTAAAAACAATGTTTCTCCTAAAATGAAATTTTTAGTAGCTTTTTTTTCTTATAAAAGAATGTAATAATAAATATTAATCATTTCATTATTTTTATTCTTAACATTATTTTACCAGCAGAGGTTAAGTACCGTGATCAAGAATTTATTTTATTTAACCCCCCAAATATTTTTAATTACTTATAAGGTGCCCAGCATCATATGGACAATGATCTATTGTGAGTGAAATAGATATTGGGTTAATTTTTTATGCTTTTGTTTCTGTTTTTCTATGGCACCCTTAATATATATATGCACTTCTAAAACTTTTAAACAAGGATATGATAACAGCATATAAATTTGGAAGGCTGCTTTCCTGAGCAAACCAAGCATGAAGACTACAGATATTCTGTTATAATCTCAGAGTATCAGATTTGACTTTAATGAGAGATTATTTCAACTGATAGGAAAATATCATATCATGAGCACAGCTGTAATTTTTATCTGCAGTTCAGAAACCAGAAAAGAAAGTTGCTTTCTGAATAAATAAGGCACAGATGATAAAGGGTAAGTGAGGGTTCAGTGATTAGATAGCCTGTCTCTGGCTTAATGAAACTCACCTAAAAAAAAAAAAAAAAAAAACAAGAAAAAAACAAAGTGATGGAAAAAGTCTGGACGCAGAATCTAAGAACTCAATGTGATGCAGTTCAGCTCTGCCTTCTAGTGATGACTCTGGGAAGATCATTTTACTCCTCTGGTCTGCCATTGCCATTCATTCACTTATTCCACCAAGTACCGGAAACTCATGGAAGGGTTGTTCTGTTCCAGAGACTCTTTTGTCAGGGTGTGGGTATAGAACGAAATCCAAGATGTTCTGTGGAATATACGACATCCGTGAAATATTTCTGAGAATTAGACTACATTACTTGGGTTATCATCTGTGGGCTATGTAGACTTTTGAATTATAGCACATATCCAATGAGTCCACTGGACTTCAGTAAGTCATATTCTCCAAATAAGTTTTCTACTTTTAAGGTAAAAAATTGTATTTTGTAAATTACTTTGCCTTATTTCTTGTTGTAATACACATTTACTGTGGAGAACTTGAAAAACACAGAAAAAGTATAAATACCATAAAAATCACTTGTAATTCTATCATCTAACAAGAACCACTATTACACATGAGTTTATTTTATCTATTTTCAGCAGTTTCATTAGGCAGGTACATTTTTATTATTTATTAGCAAAATTTGGATCAAAAGTCTATAAATTTATGTCATAGTTTTATATGTTATGAATAATTTATTCTGTCCTCATGTACAAGCTCACAAATTTCAAAGACTTGTTAATTTGGTGAGTAAAAAGAATTAATCTGTTGCTTTATTGATTATTTTGAGCACCAGGGAAGTTGCACATACATCTGATTGTTTTTATTATGAAATAAGTTAGAAATATAGAGTATAGATAATTATATAATGAACATTCATGTACCCAATAATAAGCTTAAGAGAAAAAGGTTACAGACATAATTGTAGCTTCCAATTCTTCTTGGATGTGTTTCTACTTTCCTTTCCCCAGAGATAACCACTAGCTAGAATTTATTATTCCCATGTATAATTTTTGTACTGTTACTACATATGTATATATCCCTAAAGTAGATGCAACTTTGCATGTTTTATAACATTAGAGTATTGATATCATAGTAGAATATGTATCCTACTGTAACTTTTATAAAAGCCTAGTATTATACTTTCTGCTATTTAGTCATGTTGATACATGGAGCTCTAGTTCAATAATTTACACAGGTTTATATAAGTCCGTTATATAAATATATGCAATATAAGTGTTGATGGGACATTCAAGTGGTTTTCATTTTCATTATAAGCAAAAATGTTGCACTGAACATTTTTTTAGTCTTTTTAAAAATTTTTTTTAATGTTTATTTATTTCTGAGAGAGAAAGAAAGAGAGACAGAGAGAGAGAAAGAGAGAGTAAGAAGGGGAGGGGCAGAGAGAGAGTGAGACACAGAATCTGAAGCTGGCTCCAGGTTCAGAGCTGTCAACACAGAGCCTAATGTGGGGCTTGAACTCACGGACAGCAAGATCATGCCCTTAGCTGAAGTCAGATGCTCAGCTGACTGAGCCACCCAGGCACCGTTGCACTGAACATTTTTATACAACTTCCCTTGCGCATATGTGAGTGTCCCCATGGGATATCTGTGGAGAGAAAGTGCTGGGTCATAGGATGCACACATCTTCAGCTTTACTAGATACTGTCATATTGGTTTCCAAAGTGATTGTCCTGATTTACACCCCTACCAGTTCTGTGTAAGTATTCTGGTTGCTCCATATCCCACCCAATCATTGGTACTTTTTTTCCTCTGGAAAATTAACAAAAGGCAATGGAGGTCCTGACTCAATGTTTAATTGAGCAATTCTCTCACTTTGTCCTTCTTCAAGAGTGTCTTGGATATTCTAGGTCCTTCATTCTTGTTTAAATCTATAACATTTTTTTTTGCTGAGATTTTCATTAGACTTGCATTGTTTTTATTACCTTGTGGAGAACTACCATCCTTTTGATATTTAATCTTCTCATTAATTGACATGGTCCATCTATTTATTTATCCCTTATTAATGCCTTTTAACATAGTTTAATAATTTCTTCATAAGGATTTATTTATTTATTTTTTATGTTTATTCTTGAGAGAGGAGAACACACGCGCTAGTGGGGGAGGGGCAGAGAGAGAGAGAAAGGGAGACACAGAATCCGAAGCAGGCTCCAGGCTCTGAGCTGTCAGCACAGAGCCCGACACGGGGGCTCGAACCCAGGAGCTGTGAGATCAAGACCCAAGCGAAGTCAGAAGCTCAATGGACTGAGCCAGCCAGGCGCCCCTCTTCATAAGTGATTTAAAAAATGTTACATCTATTCTCAAGTTCTCTTACTTTCTCACTATTGGTATTGTACACACATACACAGAGAATTACATTGTATCATTGTATGTTACTAATGTTGAGGAATACAATTTTTTGTATAGTTATGAACATAGTTTTCTTATTGTCCATTCATAGTGAATGTCCTGTTCAGATCTTTAACCCATTTTTTTCCTGGGATATCTGTGGAGTGCCTTTCCTCCTCCCACTGCCACCCCCTCCCCCAGTGATTTGTAAGAACTTTTAAAAGATTAAGTCTAATTGTTTTTTTTCATATGTATTGCCCCCTTTTTTAAGTTTACCCTTTGCTTTTTACTCTTATTTTTTTTCCTTGACAGTAGAAAATTTAAGCTCTTAAGAAGTCACATATACTAATCTTCTGTGCTTTTTTTCTTAGCTTTTATGTTTCCCCATAAAATTTTGATTAAATAACTATTATCTACATTTTCTCTTTAAAATAATTTTCATTTAACATTTTTATCCACGTGGAATTTGTTTTAGTGTTTGCTGTAATTAGCCATGTATCTCATTTTTTTCTTCCTAGGAAGTTAGCCAAATATTCCAGCACCATTTTATTCTCCACTGAATACCACCCCTATCAAGAATTTTTGCCTGTAGCCTTCCTTTTCAGTCCTATTAACTATCTGCAGAGTTAATGTGTCTTGGGATTTTAGTTAATCAATTTAACATTTTTGAAAGCTAGGCAGATACTTTACCTGACCACTGCAGTAGTTTGACAGAATGCTTGCCGCAGAGAATTTATGTTTCTGTATTACCTCTCCGACAATCTGGGTAACACACAGTATTCAATAGTCAAGAGGTGGATGAAAGAATTGCGGACAAGAGGAGACACTTTTTAATTTAGATTTATTTTTCTTTGGAAGGGAGGTAGTTTTTGATTTTTTGCAAGAAAATATCCAGCAGACTGGGGAGGAGAAACAGAATCAGAGGAAAGGGGAGGAAGGCATGGAAGGGAGAATTTTTAGGAATGTTTGGAGATATTGATTGGTTAGTCAGAAGTTGAAACAAGTTCAGAAACCAATTAGAAAAGGGTGTAATGCAGGTAAGATAAAGATAACAATGTTGAGAGTTTTTTGTTTTGTTTTCATTGTGGAAAATTTATACAGAGTAAATAGTGCCATAGACCACATGAACCCATCACCTATGTTCAACCACTGTCGATTCAAAAGTTAGTGTTCTTTCGTCTCTACCTCCATCTATATATATCACCCCTTTCTTCACTCCTGGATTACTCTGAAGCAAATCCTAGCAGTTCTCTCATTTGAACTGAAATTTTAGCATGTGTCTGTGAAAGATAAAAACGTTTTTATGACAACATAGCATACTCACAATATTGAGATTGAATTAGAATTTGCAAATTTACTAACATATTAGGAAACCTAGCTCATTGTGATTAAAGGGGTAGAGTGTACAGAACCTTCAGCTTGGCATTAAGAGAACTACCTGGGTCAAGGCTCTCAGCTTCCTATCCGTGAGTGTTGACTCTTACAATCGTCTTATCTTATCAACTCTAAATCTCAATGTCCTCATTAGTACAAGAAGGATAAGTAGTCCTCTTATCCGTTTCAGAATTGTCATCAGGATAAGGCAACTAAAGCAAAAGCAAGCCATCTAAAGCTGCAGAGCTAACTTCTGTGTATGACCCCCAGGACAGATCATCTGAAGGCAGTAGTTCATCTTTGTCCAACCTTGTCGACACCGGCTCTTACTTTCTTGCTTAGGTTTCTCCTCCTGAAAAACACTTTACTTTGGTACTTTTTATTTTTTCTTTTTCTACTTTAGGGTTACAGACACTACTAAGTTTTTTTCAGTACCAACGGAACAATGTATCGGATTGTATGTTTCACCCTTTCTGGTTTTCTGTTTTTCTTTTCATTTCCCCAGTGTTTCTCTTTAGTTTTAATAGTGCTGAGGACTGATTACTTTGGAGTGCCCTGATTACGAAGACCCTACAGAATGCGAACTGAAATTTTCCTGAAAAGTTAAGTTTAGTGGACTTACTTAAGCCAACAGAGCTTAGATAAGTGTGTGTGTGTGTGTGTGTGTGTGTGTGTGTGTGTGTGTGTGATTATTTCCTTCCCTGCAAAAAGCCACAACAACCATAGAAAAAAGTCTTCAGTTGGGCTCATTTTGATTGCAAAAATCTCTCTCCATCCCTGGGAGGGGGGGAGGTAGAGAATTACTCATCTCCCTATAGGGGGAACATGTTTTCCTAAAAGGGGCCAACTGGGCGGTGTCCTCCTTTCCCAACGCCCAGATTTCTATTCTTAGATCTGAGATAGGCGGAGGCTTTCCTTTTCCTTTTTCCTAGTTTCCTAGTTTCCAGACCCTCCGAGGGGCAGAAGGAGCTCAGGCGGTCGGGGTGGGGCGGGTCGCCCGCCGGGCTGCAGACCGCGCGCCTCCTCCCGCCGCGGCTGCGGGGCTCCGGGCCTGGGAGCCCGCCGGGCGCGCTGAGTCAGTTTCTTCCTCCGCGACTCCTGGCTGCGCCGCCACGGCGAGCGGGATCCGGTCCCGGGAGGCGGTGCCCTCCGGGGGTCGGGGGTCGGGGGTCGGGTCTCGGGTCTCGGGTCTCGGCCCGCGCGGGGGCCGGGGCCGCGGTCCCCCGGCGGGGCCCCGCTCAGGCGGCGACCCGCACGCCCGCCGCGGTTCTGCCGGGCGCCGTACCCCGGCCGAGCCTCGCGCAGGCCCCTGAGCTCGTGTTTGGAGCCTAGGTGGGGGAGGAGGAAGCCGAGGAGGAGGGCTGCAGAGAGGGAGGGCAGAGCTGGGCGGGGAGCCGCCGCCTTCCTCATAAACAGGCGGGCGCGGGTGCGGATGGGGCTGGCGGGGAGCGCTGGCTGCGGGCCGTGAACTGCGCTCGTCCCCGAGAGCCGCCGCGGCGCCCCTGCGCCTTGCCCGGGCCGCCGGCCTTCGTGCGGGAGGGACGGTCGGCTTGGAGCAGGGTGCATCATGGCCAGTGGTAGCTGTCAGGGGTGCGAGGAGGAGGACGAGGAAACTCTGAAGAAGTTGATAGTCAGGCTGAACAATGTCCAGGAAGGAAAACAGATAGAGACCCTGGTCCAAATTCTGGAGGATTTGCTGGTGTTCACGTACGCGGACCACGGTAATCATCTGCAAGCAAACTATTTGCTTCCCCCCATCCCCCACCCCCGCGCTGCCTCTTTTGCAAACTTTCTCTCTCGCACTTTGGAGCTGCACAGACCTGGACTCTTGAGAAGCCACAAACGCTCTCTACTCCTTAGGGCAAGAAAGGAGCTGAGAATACCAGGAAGGTCTTGCGCCCACTTTTGTTTCCGGCCCAAAAGGGGGTGCGTGAGTCCTCACTTTGCTTCTTTTCCCTTACCCCCTTCTTTTCCAGCCTCCAAGTTATTTCAAGGCAAAAATGTCCACGTGCCTGTGTTGATCGTCTTGGACTTGTATATGAGAGTCGCTAGTGTGCAGCAGGTAAAGGAATTGTTTTCATGTTGCCCATTCCCCCTTCTCTTTGGAAATACATGTTTTTCTGTCAATATTATGTGCCCAGAAGTGCTGGGTTATTTCTGACATTTGGCTTGACAGACCACTGACTGTGACTTTAAGAAGGAAGGGTTGTCAAATCATTATCAAATGTTAATGGTGCGAAAGGGCCCACTGAATGCCCCCTAATGGTTTTGTAGAGATGAATTTATACCACAGACCTACAGAACATGGTTGGTGGTGGGCAGGAAATACTAATGGGTTGAGATTTAGTTCTGTTATTGGCTGGATGAGTTCATCAGCATTTAATCAAATTATTCTAAGAATCTTTACCAATGTACAGCATGTCTTAGAGATGACACAAGAGTGAATAGTTTGGGAAAGGAGAATAAGTAACAGTAAGAAAGTTTAGTAATAGTTAAATTATTAAAAAGACGTAACTGGCCAATTTGCTAAATACCTCAAATATGTTAAAATAAAGGGGGTCCTGAGGTGATAGTTAAGGATGATTTACAGTCAAAACAAATTATTGCCTAATGTATTAACTTCCTTTGTAGATTTTGAGATTTAGAGAACTGAAAGCAGCTTTGTCATTTGCATGCTGCTGGGTGCTAGAGGGAAAGAGATTTGAACTTTGAATTCTGTGAAGGTGTAGTCAGAAAGCCAGTGTTTTTTTAATACTGGAGAGGTTAAACAGAAGTAAGAAATTATCTGGAGATCTCCAAATCTGTGTCTATCTACCTTCATCTTTTATGTTCATCTCTGTATCCAGCTATGTCTGGTTTGGATGAACCATACACCTACCTTCCTTTATCTTTATTTATTTTTTAAAATATTTTTTAATGTTTATTATTTTGAAAGAGAGAAAGCGAGAAAGAGCGTGAGGGGTAAAAAGAGAGGGAGACACAGAATCCGAAGCAGGTCCAGGCTCTGAGCTGTCACTGAGCCTGATGCGACGCCTGAACCCACAGACCCCAGGATCATGACCTGAGCTCAAGTCGACTGCTTAACCCAGACGCCCCATTCTGTGAGGATATTTCTACCTGGGATAAATGGTTATTTTAATTTTTCTTCAACTGAAATATTTCCCATCTGACTATTAATTTTCAGTTGTTAGCAGACAAAATCATGAAAAGATGGAGGCATGATAAAGACAATGTTCCATTTAGCACCCAGTGTCTGAATTTTGCCCATGAAATATGAGTCACATTGCTCTCCACCCACACCATCCCTTCTTACTTGCCTCTGCTTTGGTGTTCAAAAGTGCCTTGTCTGGCAGCCTGTCTTCCTTGGATTCCATGCTCGATAGAGAGAGTCCCCTTGTTGGGTGAAATTCAGAATCCTCAGGGCCCTGGGAGGGCTTGGTCTGCAGGGTGCAGAGGAGACAGTGCTAAACTTGAGAATCCAGGGGAAGCTGGAACATATGCACCATTTCATTCTTTGTTTTAGAAGCTGCCCAAGCCTGGACATGTTTGTCTGGAGTAGTTATGAATGTCACTTGATATCCTTGTCCAGTGGGTACCAGAGACAAAGGATGCAAGGAAATAAGGAATTGTCTTTTGATTTGGTATTTAATGGAATGAAATTATTAGTTTTAGCGCCATACGTGTATCAGTATGCAAAATGCGTTATGTATTTGACATCATTTGATTCTCACCGGAATCTCCGTGTCCTTTCAGAAATCTCACTGGCCACTTTTACCTCGGAGTTAAGTAGCTCAGTTAGGATCACAAAGCTAATGACAGAGCCAGGACTCAAGTCTTCATATATCTTCAGATTCACTTTCCACCTTGTAGTCCACTAGCTGCTGAATTCACAAGCTTTTTGTACAAGTAAGAAACACAGTGGTTTGCTGCAAATACCGTGGCCAAGCCAGGCACTATTACATTATCAATTTTAATTATCATGGGTCTTATGAAAGAGATGTAGAAACAGGTCTTTCTACTGATATTTAAACATTTTTTTATGTTTATTTATTTTTGAGAGAGAGAGAGAGAGCACGCAGGGGAGGGGCAGAGAGAGGGACACACACACACAGAATCTGAAGCAGGCTGAGTTGTCAGCACAGAGCCCGACGCAAGGCTTGAACTCACAGACCCTGAGATCATGACTGCTCACCTGCGTGAGATTGGACGCTTAACTGACTGAGCCACACAGGCGCCGCTCTCTACTGATATTTTAATACCCCACTTAAAAGGAAGTGGGTTTTTTTTGTTTCAAATTTCTTCATATTTGTGGCATAATTAGTACAGATATTCTTTAATGCTTTCTACATTGAATTAGTTGGAAGTGCAGAATTGAAACTTACTGAATGATGAATTTAAGAAGGTAAGGTGAATTCAAAAGTAAATATTAAAGTTTGTTTCCAGGGGCACCTGGGTGACTCAGTTGATTAAGTGTCTGACTTTGGTTCAGGTCATGATCTCATAGCTCGAGAGTTCAAGCCCTGCATCGGGCTCTGTGATGACAGCTTGGAGCCTGGAGCCTGCTTCAGATTCTGTGTCTCCCCCTCTCTCTCTGCCCCTCCTCCACATAGGCTCTGTCTGTCTCTCAAACATAAGTAAATATTAAAAAAATTAAAAAAAAAAGTTTGTTTCCAGAGTTCATTTAACATGATATTCCAGATTCCAAATTTGCATTTTCAAGGTCTTTTTTATATTTTATTAATGCCCCTTAATAAATGACAGTCTTTAGGGAATTAGTAGTTAGGCTAGCTGTCTTGTATTTTCCTTTTTCTGACAGGCATCTCATCATTTCTCTGTGCTCCTTAATTTTACGTTACTTGTATTTATCCACAGTTTCAACGTTTGAAGTAAGGAAGCAAAATAAATGAGAGTGACTAAAATTGCCTTTAACCCCTAGACTCTTTGCCATTGTGCATTAATTAGATGCTGGAATTTACGGAATAATTATAATAAGTGAAACTACCAATTTAATTGTATTATAACTGCATGGGATAGGAACCTTCTCTCTGGGAGATAAGCTTTTAATTGAATAGGTTAATGGGTCACCTGTTACCTCTGCTCTGCTGCCAGTGATTCTCTTTAATCCTAGAGGTTCAGTTGCCTCAGTCTTTTTGCAAAGCAATTACTGATGCTCCTTATTCACCAGCCAAAACAAAACAGGTTTTCTCCTTGAGCCAGTCATGCAGGTACAGAAGTGAGTAGTGCATTCTATGTGATTTGTGATTTATTTTCCACTGGAAGCTGTTCCAAATGTTATTTTCTTAAATACTTGGGAAAAATTCTCAGTGTGTTTTACGCAAGCACAAAAATAGCCAGTTTCTATGACAGCTGGATTGTCAATGTCTCTTCAGCTTACATGGAGGAGGATGTCCTACTTAAATATAGGTAAAAATAGCTGTCAGAAATTGCTGCCTTTTCAAGCAATTTGACATTATGTAAAAGGATGTAATGGCAGAGTAAAGCAATCCATGCTTAATTCAGAAAACATTAAGAAATAATGTTGTAAAGAGATCTTGTGGAATCATTTTTATTTTAGGAAATATACCTTGTTTATTCCTGTAAACAACAAACTTGTGCCATTATCCCTCATTGGATGCTCAGAAATTCTCATGCTGTTATTGAGCTCTGCATCACTTGGGTTCGTTTATGCATCCGGTTTTGTCTAGCAAGAGCCCTCCCGCAGCCCTATCTTTACCATTCAGCACCTTACTCTCCCTACAGCTTATCAGTTTCAGAGGCTTCCATTTCCCTTTTTGAATGCCCAGGTTTCTAATTCCTTTGAAATCTGGCTCAAGTCCTACCTTTCCTATTTTGTATCGTTCTCTGGGTAATTCTGACCAACAGTGAATCCCACTGTCAGGATTCATATAATATCGGCATTTATCACACATCATATTTAGACGCTTTTTCATAAATCTCTAGAGGCTACATATTTATGCATTTTCTATTTGGGTTTTCCTTTTTTGACTATATCAAATCTAGTTTTGTAGTATAGGAGGAAGAATGGAGGATTCCTTAAGTTTAGAAAGGACTATAGAGCGGAATGAATTAAATTTAATCTCTTGTTTGAAATTCAAATACCGCATTTTAAAAAAAGTTGTATTTAAAAAAATTGTATTTTTCCAGAAGTAAAGAGCAGCTTATTCAAGTTGGTATCATGTGAACGTACTGAAAGAAGATATATTTAAAATACATCAGTAAGATCATATTTCACTTGGAAATGTGAAAAAGTCTAGGGGCATTTCTGATGCCGACATCTCATCAACTCATATTTAGATAAAGAAACCTAGAGGGATCCATTGATAAATTCTACCTCCTGTCTTTCTTACAGCGCCTTTCTCTTCTTCCTGTAACAGACATTAGCTTGCCGTCAGACAGTTCTACTTCTCTGCTAATTATTCTAGCTACCCTACCTGCGCGGGCAGTCTTTCCTAATAACTTACTTTGCTATCAAATCTCCAACTTCCTCTAATCCTCCATTTCAACCACTTCATTTTTTTTCCTACCACCAACTGTCAGGTAGATGTGACTTGAAAATCTTGTACTTCCATAATCTTGGTATGTCCTCTGAAACTACTTTTTGTGTTTCATTTCATTTCTTTTTATTTAGATAATAGACAGTCTATTTCCTTCATCATTCAGAAACGCTTTACTATTTTTTTGTATGCGCTTTTGGTATGATATTTGGAGAAAAATGTATTTTAATTATATGGCTTGCTTTCCTCAGTAAGCATTTTAGGATATCATTTTGTTTTAAAATAATTATTTAAAAATATTGTAGTCACCTATTCCACTTAGAATGAATCTGTTCCATTAGCATGTTTAAAAGATGTGAATATTTGATTTTCTTGCTTTCAGGTGGGTTGGTCACTTCTATGCAAATTGATAGAAATCTGTCCAAATACAATGCAAAGCTTAATGGGACCGCAGGATATTGGACGTGATTGGGAAGTACTTGGGATCCACCAGTAAGTATGACAGACGTGTAAAAACAAACTTTGTTATTTACCTGTACATATGACAACCCCACCTTTTATATATCATATATTTGTAATCCAAGCCAATCTGGTAAAATCCTTTAAAATGCGGGTATTTTTTCTGAACCGATGGCTTATATTTATAGAGAGCTTTCGACTCAGGAGTATGTTCTCTAATTGAATTAGAAAGCCAGTATTTGAGGTAGAATTTAGGTGCTATTACTATTTTAATAATGTAATGATCCAGTTATGCAGTTGATTAAGTTTTAGATTTTTGATGACTACTTATGAATTCAAACCGAGAAGTATTTTAATTTTTAATTGTAGAACTGATATAAGCCACTAGTTGTTAAAAAAAATGAAGGGTACTGAAAAGTTCTGTAAATAGTAATTTTAAAGTTTATGCTTTACTGTCTTTAAAAAGTACCTTCCTCTATATTCATACATCTATATTTATGAGCTTAAACCACAGCTTTCAAAATGAAGAAAAAAGAGGAAATTACCTTTTAGCACATCTGCAGCCGAATCTTGATAGCTGTTTTACCAGCTATGTTGGTTACGGCAATTTGCAACACAATGACTTCATGGATGAGACCACTTCTTTAGCCATAATTAGTTAAGAAAAAATTTTCTGATGAAAAAAGTGTTTCCAGGAAAATCCCTTTTGGATAGCTTTTTTCCTTGACATTTAAAAATTGTCTTCTGGCATTAACCTTAGGTGTTCCGGGTAACTAATGTGACTTTTCTTTACCACAGAGAAGTGAATACCGATTGCTTTCAATGACATAATAGCTTGTAAAAAACGTTTTTTTTTATGCAAAACAAACGTAACATCTTTGTATTGCTTGTTAGTATCAACCATTGCTGCAAATCTAAACAGATCAGAGATGTTTGTTCATAGGTGACCCTATCTGTGCTTGTTTTTCCATCTTTGAAGTTTTATGTGTTGTTGTTCTTCAGTTTCCAGGATCTAAAGAGTGTTTTGAAAAGGACATATTCACATTTACTGTATGCTAATCATCTCCAAACCAATTTCTGAGATTCTATGAGTCAGTTCTAAAGTATATGGCATTTAATGTGGAATTATATAAAATTTAACTGTAATTAGTAACTGAAATGTTACATGTCCCTTGGTTTGGTTGAGAATTTCCAAAATCCCCGAAGATTAGCAATCTATAACTTAGGGAGTTTTAGAAAACTTATCTAGTCATATTCCAGTACAAACTGACTATTCAAATTAAATTACATGAACATTCCTATAGGGAGTCTCATTGACTCATTCATTCATTTATTCAGTTACCCTCCATTCATCATTTATTCACTCCTACTTTAGGCCTGAGGTAGTGTGAACAAGGTAGACACACTGCTTTCTGTAGTGGAGCATATTAGATCATTCCCAGCAAACTTTATTGTAAAACATAATCTCCCCATATTCAAGGGCTTTTCTCCACCAAAGGCTTACAGTATGAAAGAAGAAATCTGGTGTAGAGATGAAGTCAGGCGTGGGGGTGTGGTGCAGGGGCTTGCAGGGCAATGCGGGTTGGAAGAGAATTGACAGGGAGTAGAGGGACAGAGTGTCTCAGTTTCTCACCTTGCCAACTGGTGAATGTCACCAGGCTCTGTCTTCTTCTAATGATGTAAAGCTAAGTACTAGTAGGTAGAGATAGACTGAAAATTGTATATTTTAGAAATGATTAGCTCAGGGAGAAATTTAATGAATTTGAACTAATTGAATATTGTTGATTAATACTGAGTTCACTATGATAAAATATTATTAATTCCTCTTTCAAAATTAGTAAAAATGAATGATTTAATTATTCATGTGGATTGTTAATTATCTGTACAAACTAACATCTTTATTACACCTCTGTATATTTTAATATATCAACATGCATAACATGTAATTCACAAGTTTATATCACACATAAAAATGAGCTTCATCTCTTGATGTATATAATTCTTTGTGATACTTTGGATATGGAGTTGAGTAAAAGTAATTAATAATTGAATTTGAATATTCGTAGGAAAAAGGTATAACTTCTTTATTGAGACTCATAATATTGCCCTCTTAATTGTTATAAGTCTGGCTCAGTTTTAATGGAAGTAAAACTACACAAGATTCAATGTAGGGAATGAAATACAATGAGATGAATGAAAATATAGGGGAGTGAAACACAATATCTGAAAAAGCAAACATCTAGATATGATAATTCGCTCTTATCTTCATTTCTGTTTTTAATTACAGACTGATTCTTAAAATGCTAACAGTTCATAATGCCAGTGTAAACCTGTTAACAGTTGGACTAAAGGCCTTAGATCTCCTCCTAACTTCAGGTAATATATACACATGTATGTTTTTAATGGTGACTCAAATTAAAGAAGTATTTTAAACGATTTGCCAAATGTCTTTTTAAAGAATAAGAATATAACCTAAATATCTGACTTCCAAAATTCTTTCTGTTTCTGTTTTCTCATCTTATCTCTTTTGCATATACTTTTTCCCTCAAAAATCCCACCCAATATCTTTGGCTTTAAGCATCACCTTATGTGTTTTTCCCAAACCTAATTTCTGTCCCCAGCTTTGCTCCCCAACCTGGCCCTACACGTCACATTCCCGTTAGCTTGTTGGCTAAACATGACCTTGTCATTATTACCTTTCTTCATTATATTTCTTATATGTTTTCTGTATATTCTAGGGTATGACATAATAGTAATATTTTAAAACTACATAACATTACTTCTTGAATGCATGTTAGATGCCGGGCTTCACATGTAAAATACTTCACATGCTTTTACAAACGTAATCCTCAGAATGTCTCTTGAGATAGGTATTGATCTCAGTTTTCTAGTGAGGGACATTTAAACACAAAGAGGTCGCCTCAGCCAGTAACTAGTAGAAACAGGGTCTGAGTCCACATATCAGGTTCTTTCCTTGAGGACACTTCTGCTTGGAGGATTATGTACCTGAAAACAAAGAATCTTGGTTCAGTGCAATAGTTGTGATCATTGCTGTGATGGACACTTGCTATTATATAAGGTTCTGACAAGAAAGGTTGCTCACAGGGGAGCTAATCATGGTGATAGGGAGGGGTTTTCCCCCTCAAAGTGGTGGAGGGTGCATGCAAATACCCAGGAAGATACCTATCATGCTAAGCATGATAAGGGTTGAACCTGTTGGGTGGAAAGATTTGAAATGCCCTCACTGGCCCTGTTAAGTAATGAGGACAAGATGGGAGAAAGAGGAAGAAGGAGGGTGAAGTTCAGAGTATGAGAGGAGAGGGGTCGGATAGGCCAGAAGGTCCTCAACACAGCCTTTTATTACAATATACAGTGGGATGTGCCAGCTAGTCTTAACCATGATTTATTTTAAACCCATCCTTGGGAGCCTTTTTTTCTTTTTTGTTTGTTTTCCTTTCGCAATGGACAGGAAACTGAGAGTTTATGAATTTGAAAAATCTCCCAACACTGGAATATATTGAAGTCAGCAATGTGCAGACAATTAGAAAATTTTACATGGGTCTTGAAAAGACTGGTTACGTTAGTATTTTCCATATGACATGTAGAATTTTGCACTGTAAGACCATTTTTAATGTGTTTTAAAGTTCATTTCAGATACTTATCCGAGGTTAACTTATGGATTGTTTTTATTGTTTGGCTTATTAGTTAATTGATTTAGTAGCTGTTGGGCACTTACAGTTGTGCTTGATATCAGAGAATTCTAAGGCAGATGAGGCAACCTTCTTACGGTGTAGAAGTTCACAGTCCAGCACCAGAGTCTAATATAACTTTTTGCAATAAAGGATATGTTGCACCTTTCAGTATCATGGCAAGTAGCCATACGTGCTATCGAACACTTGAAACGTAGGAAACTAAATTTTAATTTAATCTATTTTTAATTAATTTAAATTTTAGTTTAAAAAGCCACATGTGCTTAGTGGCTACTGAATTGGATAGGACAGGCAAAGACATAAAAAGTAGTATAAGAAATCATTTCAATTTAATGAGAAAAGTCTTACAACAGGGAAAGGACAGAAACCACTGCAGGAACATTAGAGAAGAAGAGAGTAGCCAAACCCATTCAAAGGACTTAGGAGTATGGACATAAATTGCCTAAGGAATCCAACTCTGCTTCTTATTAGTTGTTGGACCTTGAACAGAGTCACTTTGGGTCACTTAACCTTTCTGTGCTTTAGTCTTCTTATCTCTAACATGGGGATCACACCTACCTTATGGAGTCGTGGTGGGTTTACATGTGTCGTTAGAGTGATCTGCTTTAACCCGTGGATGACATGTGATGTGCCAGACGTGTGTTTACTACTACTAACACTCCTATTCTGGTACTTGTGTTTATTAACAGGATGGGTGCTGTGTGTGGTTATCTCTTGAATTATGGCAGGAATATGTTTGGTGTGGGAAGGGGCAAGGGCATTCAGTGCAGCAGGTGCAAATGCAAAGAGATATCCAAGAAAGTGTTTAGTGATAAGCAGAAGACTTTAGCATGTGTGGGGTTGAGGCAATGCATAGAGTGAGTGGGGCTGATGAGGTTCATGAAGTGAGTTTGTAAAGGGTCTTGTTTGTCAGGCTGAACAGTATGAAAAGACCTTAGAATATTTTAGCATGGGATTTATAGGATCACATTTGTGTTTTAGAAATACAGTGCAGGGCATAAGCCAGTTAGGGAGGGATTTCAGCCTAGCAAAGCATTAAACAATTGGGTTTGCATTTCAAATGAGAGATGATGAGGTCCTGGATACAATAGGAAGGGGGGGGGGCACTTCAAAGGGAATTTTTAAGATAGTTAGAAGATAGACTTGAAGGACTTGGTAATGAATTGATTGGTAGGTAGACCAATTTTGGTAGACCAATTACCTACTTTGCTTAGGTAGACTGTAAGAAGAGAGAGGGAGGATGGAAGAAGGAAGATGAGTTGGTAGTTTCTCTCTTGGGTAACTTGGGTGATCGTATCACCGAAGATGATACGGAGCAGGAGCAGGCTAGATATGGGGGTGCCCATGGAATAGTCAAATGATGTTGTCTAAAAGGCAGATAGAAATGTGTTTCAGGAGTTGAGGGAAAGAAGTCTTGCCTACAGGTATTGACTAGGAATCATAGAATTGTAGTAAAGTGTACTGAGCATTTATTTTACTTAGAAAGATCATAGAGCTTGATAGGTCTAACATCTGGGGGAATTAAGTGGTTTATCAAAAAGAAGAGTCCACAGACTATAGTCATCGTGTAAAAACCAACACATTAAATGTTAAAGCAGCTATTTATCTGGGACATGTTTTTTTTTTTTTTTTCCAAATAGGTAAAATCACTTTGCTGATATTGGATGAAGAGACTGATATTTTCTTGTTAATTTTTGATGCCATGCGCACATTTTCAGCCAATGACGAAGTCCAAAAACTTGGATGCAAAGCTTTATGTGTGCTGTTTGAAAGAGGTACTTAAAAATGTCAAAATCTCTATTTTTATATTTATAGAAGAAGCAAGGGTTTATTATGGGAAAAGTAAAATGCAATTACGGTAATAAGAAGGTATGTAAAATTTTATTCTTTATTAAGAAGTGGGAACTGTCAGTCTAGGATACATAATGGAGTTAATTAAGAAATATTGCTTGTTTTGTGGAATGAATTTTATTCATGGGTTATAAATTATGCCATTGTAGTAGACTGTCTTCCATTGCTTAACAAGGCATAAGATTCTCTTTGCAAACCGGATGTGTAGGAGTTAAGAAAGAAAAAATAAAACTATGAAGCCAAAGCATAGATTAAATTCAGATTTATGGTGTTGAGTCATCACCAGGGGTTTTAGAAATTGCTAGAGGCTCAGTATAAAGAACCAAGAGGTTTACAAAGTACCTCTTAGGAAAAAGACAAATAGGTATTTTATGGCATGGCACTAAGATTGATAACAGAGATTATTGTGTAATTTTGGACTTGGTTGGGACCAGTAGTCCTTCCATCGGCTTGGTGAGGAAATGGATTGGAGAGGTGACATGAGCACCGTGCCCATGGGCATACAGCTAGTCAGCACCACTGCAGTTCAATTTACCACCAATTTTCCGAGCATGTTCTGCATCATTAGGAGAACCAACAGTGCTGGAGGTTTAGGATAAGAATAACTTATGTGGGTTCTGTGTCTCTGTCAGTTTGCCATTTTAGTTTCTGGCAGCTCCAGGAATGGAGCTATTTAATTCCCTGTCTCGTTCCAGAAGGACTTTAAACAGCTTATAGTTATTTATAATAAAGGAGAGAAAAATGGATGAGGAAATGTATGAAGGGGAAACAATATAAAGCCTGGTTAAATTTACTAGTTACTTCAGGTCCTGTATACTTGCAGAAATCTGGCTCTCTGCTTCCTATGAGGCAAAGAGTTAAACATCGTCCGTTACAAAGTTACTTGAGATAAAAATAAACCCATTTATCAGGAGAAGTGATCAGTGTCATGGGAGACCTGAGGAAATACTCCCTTGGCTTTCCCTGGATGAGATGATAAAGTACACACATTTTATAAGGAGTACAAAGTGTATTTCAGTGAAAGAGATTCTATTAATAGTCAGAACAGCATGGTCCTGGAACCCAGCTCTCTGAAGATCAGGCTTGGTGGAGAAGACAGCTTACTGTGAGTGGGGAATCGAGGAACATCTTTTGCGATATCTTCTATAAATGTTGTATCTTGGAACTAAGCTTTTGAAGAGAACCAGGCAGAATGAGTCTTGCAAGGCCTGTAATCTGTGTTGCAGTTTAAGGGCATGGTCTCATTCATGGAAGAAGGGTTAACATCATTCTCTCCCCAGCATTGTGGGACCCATCCAGGACATATGGAGAAGGACCAGGGAATGTTAAAAGGAAGCCCTTATTCAAAAGAAATATCATCAGTGCTGACAGTGTTATGATTATAAATATGGAGTAGAAAAATTTCTGAATTTCCCAGGAAATCAAGTTCTCTGGATGTATTGGCACCTGTGAAGTGAATTTTCAAAATTTGAGAGTAGACTGTGGAAACTGTACCATAAAATGAGAAAGTTCCATAATACTCATTTATTAGAATCTAACCAATATCATATCATTTTACATGTACGGTTGGTATCAAGTTGAAAAATAAAAAAAGTAAGGTTGATCCTGAAGAGTGCTGAGTTTTCCAACATTTTTGTCAGCACAATTCTCAGGCTAGATAAACCAGACTTTTATACATGTTTTTGAGCTACCCACCCAATAAAATGACTCCAAATGGAACTCATTGGCTTGATCAAACTATTTTCATTATGAAAATTAATGATAATTCTGATGAAATCAAGGCCATTTAGATAGAGTATTTTGAAGTCTATGTAGTTGTCGTTTGCCAAAGTTCACCCCTCTTGGACTGATGGATTTAGCTGAGCTGCCTTTCAATAGTGTACCATTAACCACTCCTTTGAAGTATTGTGATATGTTCACTTCCAGAAGGCCATTTAAAAATATTTTTTTTTTATTGTTTAAGTTTATTTATTTATTTTGGGAAAGAGAGAGAGCAGGGGAAGGGCAGAGATAGAGGAAGAGAGAGAATCCCAAGCCGTCTCCGTGTTGTCAGCATAGAGCCTGATGCGAGACTCAAACTCACGAAACCTGAGCTGAAACCAAGAGTTGGATGTTTAACCAACTGAGTCACCCAGGTGCCCCTCCAGTAGGCCATCTTTATTAGTCCTTGGTCAGTTTTCTCTATAATCTCCCAAATGCAATTATAAATAATTTTGTTTTTTTATAGAATTGTTTGGTCACTAACACTTCTGCATTTTAAAATATGGAGTAACTAATATAGGTCAAAAAGAAATTATTTTAATCTCAGTAGCTTTTTTTTCCCATTATGAAATTCTTAGGAAGGATTTTGCTGAAATATGTATTTTAAAATTATGTCTGTTGTATTTACTGTATCTCATGATTGACATGAATATTATGTTTTTGAGTAGGTAAACTTTAAGCTTTTCAGTATTTTGTCTTTATTTTTCTAGTTTCAGAGGAGCAGCTGACTGAATTTGTTGAGAATAAAGATTATATGATCTTGCTAAATGCATTAAAAAATTTTAAAGATGAAGAGGAAATTGTGCTTCATGTAGTGCACTGTTTACACTCCCTAGCAATTCCTTGTAAGTACCCCATGTGCATGATTTCTTTTTTCTATATGAAAAATTACAGTTTACCTCCTTTCTGAGTCCATTTTTTTATGTTTATTTATTTTTTGACAGAGACAGAGAGAGAGAGAGACAGAGCAAGCTAGGGAGGGGGAGAGAGAGAAGGAGAGAGAGAGAGAAT
Source organism: Prionailurus viverrinus (assembly GCF_022837055.1). Classification (NCBI taxonomy): domain Eukaryota; kingdom Metazoa; phylum Chordata; class Mammalia; order Carnivora; family Felidae; genus Prionailurus; species Prionailurus viverrinus. The sequence continues at coordinate 64,989,602 of NC_062567.1, forward strand.
CCCAAGCAGGCTCTGCACTGTCAGCACAGAGCCCGATGTGGGGCTTGATCTCAAGAACTGTGAGATCCTGAGCTGAGCCGAAATCAGGAGTTGGATGTTTCATTGACTGAGCCACCCAGGCACCCCCTTTCTAAGTCCATTAATTTTTTTTTTTGATTTTGTAGAAACTTGTAGATACAAAACCCATTTATTTATTCATTTGGTTAATTTTTATTTATTGATACTCTCCTGCAGCTGGTTCCTGTGCTGGGAAACAGTAAGCAGAAAATATAGACATATTTCTTGCCTTCTCAGAACCCATGGTGTACCATGCCAGATATGGATAAGTATGTAGGTGATTACAATGTATTGTAAGGCAAGTGTTGGCACAAGTGGCTGGCCTTATGAGGGAAAAAGAAGGGAGGCAGGATCTCTTGGTAGAGACTTTGAGGAGCTCTTTGAGGAGAGCTTTGTGTGTAGGGATGTCTGAGGTGAAGTGGAAGGTGTAGGCAGAGTGTCCCAAGCAGTGAGCATCCTGTGTCAAGATCCTGGAGGAAGAGAGAGCAAGAGGGTAGAAGTAGCTTAGGAACCTTTGCACTTAAGAGTACGTGTGTGTGCATATGTGTGTGCATGTGCATGCCCAGCGCTGAGCAGAGGGTGTCTGCTTGTGTGTCATTTAATGGAAGCAGGGGCAGGGCTTGATAAGAGTCAGTGGATGAGGCTGGAGACACAAGCAGATCTTGAAGGGCTTGAAAAGCCACAGGAAGGAGTTTGAACTTTATAGTGATGCTTGTTGAGCGTTTTCTTGATGCTTTGAAATCTAGGCACTTTTATCACAAAATAAGTACAAATAAGAAGAAATTAATTTGCTGTGTATGCTACTAGTGATTGTCAATGGGCTGGAATAATGCTTCAGATTCTGTTACTTTTGTTTTGTAAGTGCACGTGAGCATTTTGTCACTATTCATGTATCGCCTGTGCCGGTTCATACAGGAGGTACACGTGCATTTATCTAGTGATGCTTTCATCTTCACACATGTGAAGTTGTGAGGATTAAATGGTGAAATGAGTTCGAAAATACGGAATAGTACCTGGTATGTAATAAGTGTGAAAACGTTTGATAGTATTTATTACATAATTTGTATTTCATACATGTGCACTGTAATGTGTTATGTATAATACACGTACATGGTTTCAGACATGGATATCTGCTGATATCTGCTGAGTTTTCAGTAAAAACCCAATCCCTTTATGAAGTAATGCTCTTTCTTCATGACTGTTATAAAATCCATCATTTTCTTTTCCGTGGGAAATTAAACATTTGAAAGTAGATGGAGTTGCATTACAGTTGAGGATGGACATACTTTAAAATTTCTGAGCCATCCACTGTCAACAAACTGAATATGTTTCTCATTTTACTTGTTTGTGAAACAAGTAAAATTTATTTGTTTTGGGCTGGCTGCTTTGAAATTCATTGTTTTCCACCCACATCTGACGTAACTACAGTGAAAAATGTGTCGATTCATCATACAAAGGTCAAAGGAGGCATCTAAAAATAAGAAAAATGAAATGTTTTAAACACTGAATCTTCTTTTTGTACTTTTTTCTGTTTAAATCCAAGTTAGTTAATATACAGTGTAGTAATGGTTTCAGGAGAATTTAGTGAATCATCACTTACATATCATACCCAGTGCTCATCACAGCAAGTGCCCTCTTAATGCCCATCACCCATTTAGCCCATCCGCTCACAAACGTCCCCTCTATCAGCCCTCAGTTTGTTCTCTGTATTTGAGAGTCTCTTAAGGTTTTCTTCCCTCTCTGTTTTGATTTTATTTTTCCTTCCCTTTCCCTGTGTTCATCTATTTTGTTTCTTAAATTCCACCTATAAGTGAAATCATATGATATTTGTCTTTCTTTGACTTATTTCGCTTAGCATAATACACTGTAGCTCCATCCATGTTGTTGCAAATGGCAAGATTTCATTATTTTTGATGCTGAGTAATATTCCATTATATGTATACATACCACATCTTCTTTATCCATTCATCAGTCTGTAAACACTGATTCTAACTGAAAGATGTTTGCCTTTGGGTCTTAGAGCAAATCATGTCTCATATTCTGAGTAAAGCAAATAATTATTTTCGGAAGCCATTTCTTTTCATTACAACATGTTTTCAATGCTCTTTAAAATACAATTAAACACTAAAAACATATTTTTTGAAAAACGGTTGGTTTGGTTATGCCAAAAAAGGCAGAAAAATGTTCTGTAATCACCTTTTCTGTTTGTTTTAATAATAGTCAACATTATTAAATATAGTTCACACACTCACTCTTGCTGTTGGCTACCTACCTTTCCCAGTAGATTCTTTCCTTCCTTTCTGGTTGACCCGTGTTTGTCTCTTAGTTACACATCCCCTGAGTCCCCCATTCTTTTCTCCATCTATCTCAGAGCCTTCAGGAAGCTTGATTTCGTTTCCTGGTACACTGGCTGCTCTGCTGCCTTTCTGAAATAGACAGGAAATAAGTCATAGCTGACTTTGGCTGTTCTATTATGTGACATGATTTTGGTTTTCTTTCTGTTGGTTTGAGGGAGAGGAACAATGTAAAAGCCATTATCCAAAGGAGTAGTGGCTCATTAGGGAAAGGCCCCACATTCATTTATTTGAAAACTTTCGGCCAAGACATTACGTTTTTAGACTTACATAAAAACACTCTCAATTATCCCTGTATTTTAAGTTTTTAAGCCTAGAAATAGGAGTAAATCAATTTTCCCTTAATGCTAGAGAAGAGTCCTAAATCCTATTATATTAGCAATGAACATGGTATTTTTTACAGCTATTGAGAGAACACTGACAGAACAGTATTGACAGAACATGGTACTTAAATTTGGAAATAGAGCCATTATCCTGCCATAGATTTGCAAAATGTATAGGGTGTTTTTGTATGTATATTTCAAGTGGGAAATTACTACCTTGTGGGTAATTATTATTTCTTTAAATTTAGGCAGTAATGTTGAAGTCCTCATGAGTGGCAACGTGAGGTGTTACAATATTGTGGTAGAAGCCATGAAAGCATTCCCTGACAATGAAAAAATTCAAGAAGTGAGTTGCTGCTTGCTCCATAGGCTTACCTTAGGTGAGTTCTAATTCTTGGTTAATTTGTTGTCACGGTTTATATGATGTAAGTGTATATACCACACATATGGAGGTTGTATGTTGGATAAGTAGCATATTGACATACACTGGATGGAAGTATTGTAAAGTAGCAAACTATCCTGCCATGCTTAGAATTTTTCTTTATTTTTTGAGAGAGCGAAAGAGAGCACATGCGTGTGTGCTATATTTAAAGTATAACTATGTATATAGCTGATCCAAACAAAAGAATAAGCATAACATGTAGAAAACGTGAAGCACAATGCAGAGGAATGCCCCACCCACCTGAAGTATTAGTACATTACCAATGCTGGTGAAGGTCCCCTGGGCTGCTTCTTCTCCCTGCTTTCCCTATAGAGTTAACACTATCCAGTATTAAAAAGCTGTCAACTTGATCTTCAGATAAGGATACCTTTCTTTCGTTCTCATTCATCTGTTAACAGATTATTTGTTCCATTTAATGACTAGAGAATTTATTGCCCCTGTTACTGTTTCAAAAGAAGCTTAACTTTCTCTTCGTAATTAAAAAATGCAAAGTCAACGAATAAATATTTAGCATTTTGTCAAATTATGTAACCTTATTATGGGTTTAATGCACATAAAGGCCTTATATAATTTACTATGTATTTTCATGTAAACTGTCTGAAAGTAAGATAAGGCCAGTCTCCCTGGTATTTGCCCAGAGTCATAGAGTTGGTGGATGGTAGAGCGGTTGTTGGCAGTGGTGTGGCAGGGAAGACAAGGTGAAGGGATAATGCAGGTTTAGAGAAGTTGGTAAAAGTAGAGAACCTTTTGAAATGACTTTCCAAGACTAGATATCACTAAGGGCGGGGGGTATGTCTGCTTAGTGGGTGGATGTGAAAGAGGTAAGAACATAAGAAGGTGTTGAAAGAAGAGTTATACCTGATTAAGCTGCCCTTTGATATTGAAGCCGTTGATTGATATTTAGGCTTTTCAGATATATGATCTTTTCCAATTCTGGCTTTGTGTCCTAGGGGTTATTTAATTAGACTTACAGCTAAATAGGAGTTTCATTCTTATTTCTGGAAGGAAACTGGTGACTGTTGTAGAGTTAGAAATAAGCTTAATTGGAAGGAGGCACGTATTTCTGGAATATCATTTAAAAATTCCTTCCTCATAATGACTTAGATTTTTGGATTGTGTGTTGATTTCAGAAGAATGAGTGTAAAAAGGCGTGAGATTTGTTTCTGGTTTGGTTTAGAAGTGGTGAAGTGTTCTCTTACTCTTTTTTTCTAAAATCGCAGACAAAATCAAGTAACGAAGTGTGCCAGTGGCTTTTCTGAGCATTATTCCTTTAAGCGAAAGAAGAGTTCAGCGAAAGCATTTAATGACGAGGGAGGGAGTTTTTCTCCATCTTTACAAAATTAAGCTATTTTGTACAATGACTATTGTAGTGCCATGCATAACATACCATTGTTTTATGGGATGACAGGAGAAGGTGTCAAAGAACAAAAAATTAATGTAACCCAAACATATCATTATTTTTGCCTGGTCAGTTCCATTGTCTAAGATAACTTAATGACTACATGAAATAAATTTTCAAAACTTTATGCAATTATACTAAGCTACTTAAATTATGTATATTTTAATGTCATTAAAAATATTTACTACTCAAATTTGTTGATTTAAATACTGTTATACAATTCAAAGTAATTTAGGTTTCGCAGATGAGAATTCAGCTAAAATCTCACTTACCTTTTAGGTAATTTTTTTAATATTCTTGTATTAAACGATGTACATGAGTTTGTGGTGAAAGCTGTGCGGCGGTATTCAGAGAACGCCACGTTACAAATTGCAGCGCTCAGCTGTTTAGCACTTCTCAGTAAGTAACTTTACTAAACAAGAAATTGTTATGGGGCATTTGATCTTGAATGGGAACCTTATAACAAGACAACATTATCGAGACAGTCATATGTAGGGAAGGAAGCATTAAATGCCTTTTCTGTCCTTATGTAATTTCTTTTCTTTTAAAAAATTTTGTTGAGTTTATTTATTGTAAGGGAGAGAGAGGAGGAGGAGGGACAGAGAGAGGGAGAGAATCCCAAGCAGGCTCCCTGCTGCCAACGCAGAGGCAGATGCGGGGTTTGATCTCATGCACCTTGAGATCATGACCTGAGCCAAAATCAAGAGTTAGGTGCTTAACTGACTGAGCCACCCAGGCGCCCCTGTAGTTTGTTTTCTCATAGAAGATACTTTCAAGGGAACTAACAGTTGTGATTAGTACACCTTTCCTCTTCATACATGAGTAATTACATCCTTGATTTAGCTTTGTTAGCAGGCAGCTAATCTCAGTTCATCTTCCTCTAGTCTGTTAGTTTTGTTTGGTGTCCTCTTCCTCATTTGATCATTTGACTAACTGGAATAGCATTATTATGAGGTGTGTAATGTATTTTTTAAAGTCTTTGTAATGAATCAAGACCACTACTAAGGAATACCTCACTTCGTTCATAATGTTTCAAAATAGGGACTTCAAGTTGGTCATTCAGACTGTAAGTAAGTCATATACTTAAATTTTTTCAAGCTGAGACCATTTTCCTAAATCAAGATTTGGAGGAAAAGAATGAAAATCAGGAGAATGATGATGAGGAAGAAGAAAAATTGTTTTGGTTGGAAGCCTGTTACAAAGCGTTGACGTGGCATAGAAAGAACAAGCACGTGCAGGTCAGACACTTTTGTAAATATTATAGTTACTCAGAATTGTGCTTGTTAAATAATTTATATTTTGACAGGTTCAATAATTTATATTTTGACAGGTTTCTTTTTTCTCCCCTGATCCAGGAAGCTGCATGCTGGGCCCTAAACAATCTCCTCATGTACCAAAACAGTCTCCATGAGAAGATCGGAGACGAAGACGGCCAGTCAGTAGTTTTGATTTTACATGATAGAGAATTGCAGTTACATTTTTAATCAATCCATATAAAATACCGTAATTGTAACTTTTATTTTTAGAAACATTTTTGATGTAGGCATGTATGTTTCAAGTGTTGCCACAAAATAGTGGTGCATCCATAGTATTTTGATCCCTAGTGTGATTGAGAATTATTACCCAGCGATTTGGAATCAAGCATCATTCAGAAATTATGGGTCATCGAGAAAGAACCTTTCAGTTTTCTAGCTGATCATTAAAAATGCTGTATTAATTAATCTCAGGTGACAGAGATTGCAGAGCCATCTGTGACCTTCTCTGTTGCAGTGACTAGCCAGCAGGTTGTCGATATTAGGAGTTCAGTGTGGTCAGAAGCCTCCAAATTGATTCCCTACTTGATGTTGCAGTGTTGATGTGTCTTCTCTTTAGAGGCTTATTTGTAGCTGTCAGCTCTGGAGGAGGCTTTCTATGGGAGTGCCATTCAAGCCTCCTAAGAGCAGCCCTCTCTCTCAAAGATACAAACTGTAAACAGGAGTTTGGTGTCTATCAAAGTTGTTTCATGGCCGCAAGGCTCTGTGCTTTATGGCAATGCTTATACATGTGATGTTTGCCCTGGGTATGCTCCTGCTTTAAGAACTTTTGAATGACTTTTCTTGGAAACTTAAGTAGTGATAGCGTACATCTCAAATCCTGGAAACCTGGATGCATATGGGTCCGTTGCCCGTCGGGAGAGAATTAATGACATAAATGCTATTTAATTATATATCTCCATTTTAAAAGGCAACAGTAATACTTTAGAAAACTGTATGTTAAACCAGCATCCTAATCCACTTTGAGCAATCTTTTTAAGATTAAGTTCTTGTTGCAGTTTATAAATTTCAGCTCATAGCACACTGATTTCCTTAATATCCATAGCAACCTTTAAAATATATTAAAAGAATATATATTATGCTCTACACTTTTAAAACTCATGTTGTTTCTTTATGATTTTTATTTTTTTCTTGTTTCCATTCTTTTTCTCACTTTATCTTTTTACTCTTAACACCTCTTTATATATTTGCTGGATCTTTTTCCCCCTTTACTGCTTATCAACTTTGAAGGAACAGAGAAATACTAATTTATTAGTATTTATTGGATTTGAACTACCTTTTAAATGTAAAAACTGTTTACCTGTAATTCACAAAGTGACTTGTTAAAGTGGAGGTGACATGAAATCCTGTTTAAAGGCCTTGTTTGTTGTTAGAGTAGATAATGATAAGGGAATATTTGAACTAATTATTCAAAAGGTTCCCGTTAATATTGTGATTGAATTTGTGAAAGGTTCCCAGCTCACAGGGAAGTGATGCTCTCCATGTTGATGCATTCTTCATCAAAAGAAGTCTTCCAGGCCTCTGCAAATGCGTTGTCCACTCTGTTAGAACAAAATGGTAAGGAGTACATCATTTTTGAATAAAAGGAAATGCATTTTGTATTGTTTTAAACTTGTAAAGGTAATACATTACAAAAAATTCACATAAGTAGATATTTATCTGATATGTAGATGTATTGATATATAGGTAAAAAGATAAAGAAGAAAAAAAACATTTTGATTTTTTTCCTGAATTTCTATGTGTGTAGTCACACATAACATGTATTGTATATATGTACAACATACATATATACAATATGTACAATATATTGTATATTTTCTATGTTTGCAGAATTGGGATAATATTAATACTTTTATAAACAGGTTGTATATGTTTTCTTTTTTGTGTTGATAAATGTAAAATTTTGTATTATCATTTTTTTAAAAATTTTTTTTTCAACGTTTACTTATTTATTTATTTTTTTTGGGGGGACAGAGAGAGACAGAGCATGAACGGGGGAGGGGCAGAGAGAGAGGGAGACACAGAATCGGAAACAGGCTCCAGGCTCTGAGCCATCAGCCCAGAGCCTGACGCGGGGCTCGAACTCACGGACCGCGAGATCGTGACCTGGCTGAAGTCGGACGCTCAACCGACTGCGCCACCCAGGCGCCCCTGTATTATCATTTTTAATAGCAGTGTAGCTTCCCACATACACCTATACTCTATTTTATGAACCATTTTCTCATTGATAGACTTTTACTTTGTGTTGAGTGGGATTTTTTTTTTTCGTACCTATAATAAACACCAAATGGTCACTTTTTTCCATTTTCTTTCATGTACTGTTCCTGTTATTTTTTTTTTTAAAGAAAACTTTCTAGATAATGCAATGCGTAGAGAGATAGTCACCATGGTAAAATCTGTTAAAATTGTCCTTTACATGTAAGCGTTCTGTTATTAGGGAGAGAAAAATGGCTGTTATACCTTTGGAAAGACTCTGAGGTTTAAAATTGAGGCTCTGGATGTTCAGATTCCAGGCTCCCATGAACAGGAAATCCTGCCAGAAAATCTTGGGAGAAAACTCATCATAAAGGCATTTGGACTTGGCAGCTCTTTCAGAATATTTTTAGAGGGAGCAAAATAGAGAAAAACACTGAAAGCCCGAACCAGAGACCAGTGTTTGCACCACCTGTTAGTAGAGAACCTCCATAGAAGCGAAGGGAATCAACAAAACAGTCCATGCATGTTTCTCAATGCTGTTATTAAGTCGAATCAAGAGGAAAATAATTTATTCTTCCTTTTCCTTCTTTCTCACTTTACCTCTCAGGTGGCATTTTATTTATTTATTTATTTATTTATTTATTTATTTATAAATGTTTTTATTTTTGAGAGAGAGCGAGAGAGCGGGAGAGGGTCAGAGAGAGAGGGAGACCCAAAATCCAAAATAGGCTCCAGGCTCTGCGCTTGTCAGCACAGAGACTGATGCAGGGCTTGAACCTGTGAGATCATGACCTGAGCCTAAGTCAGACGCTTAACAGACTGAGCCACCCAGGTGCCCCTCAGGTGGCACTTTAATAAAAAAACGTGAGCTGGGAAGAGCCCTCACAGACAGATAGGGGTATCCCTCTGGGATAGTAAGTCAGAGCAGGAGTGTTAGGAAAGGGAATTGCTGCCCTTAAATCTCCCATCTTCTACTGTGCGGAGACCTGGATAGGGATCTCCCTCCTGAAAATGAGGACCAGAGCCTCACTTGGTTGCTTTTGTGTGGCACATCGAGTAGAGGAGAGTAACCTTGGCTATATACAAATGTTGTGCTGGTGCTGTTGTTCTTTGCCCTGTGGAAATCTTTGATATGCCAACAAAACGACCAGTGTCTGAGGATTAGTTACATGTGGAGTCAGCTTTGATTTTGATCAGAATCAGTGGCCTGCTCTTCCTTGTTCCTTACTTCTTTGTTCTTGGCCACCTGCTAGGTAAACTGTACTCAGATCCCTTGTATTATTCTTGGAGTTCTGCCTTAGGAGAGTATTAAGACCTTGAGCAGCTTGGTCACCAACCTCTGTGGGCAACTTCTCATTGAAAGACACTTGGAAACATGGAGTATGCAGGGTTGGAATGGGTTTTCTTGAAAAACAACAGGACTGGCAGGCAGAACTGGTTTCTGCCATGACGTTACCCAGGCCAAAGCTTGAACATCTTGTGTGACATTTCCCTCAATTAATTAGTTATCTACTTAATGAATTAAGTTAGTATTTATTGAGCTCCTGCTAGACAGTGACCTAGGCATTTGGATTATCATATAAATAGGATACTCCCAGGTTCAGGGAGCTTCAACTGTAGTGGGGAAGACAGATAATAAGATTATATAACATATGTGTGAGGTAGCTACGAAAGAAGAAAATGAATCAGAGAAGAAGGATGTGTGTGAGGGGTCAGAGGAGATAAAATGGTGACGAGGCAGCCAGGGAAGAAGGTGAATATTGGATAAAGAGCTGCAGGAAGTTACATATTATTATTGGCCTTTTAAAGCAGATAATTTATTACTAAAATGGAGCAGAAGAGGTCAGGACTTTATGCAGATATAAGGTAAAGGAGATAAGGTGTCTAAAATGTTCTGTGAACTCTGAAGTCACTGCATGATGTAATTTCTATTAGGTCCAGTGTTTGATGAAATTTCTGTTCTCAATTTTTAAGTCAAAGGTTAGGTGAATGTCTAGGACAGTATGGTGCCTGGACCAGTAACATCTCCAGGAAACTTGTTAAAAATGTAAATTCTAGGGCCCTGTTCAGACCTGCTGAACCACAGCCTCTGGGGTTAGACCCAGCAATCTGTTTTTCAGCAAGCCTTCTGAGTGATTCCAAGTTTCTCTGCAGTGCGAGCGCTGCTGGTGTAGAGGGACTTCCATCTTTTAAAAGTATCCTCTTGGTTAGAAGTTAACCACTTTAGGAGGGGTTATTGAACCTTCTGACATGACCAAGCAAAATAACCCAACTTACCATATTTTAGTGTGTGTTATTCTGGGTGTCTTTAAAAGGTATGAATTTTTCAGATTTTGGCAGTATTGTAGAATGTGTATATCAATTCCACTTGTTTCTGACTTTTCCCGATTTTCTGTCATTTCTTCCTGTCCCAATTTGAGGTTGATAACTCATTTTCAAAATACAGATCTTTCTTGACTTATGATGATGGGGTTTTGTCCAATAAACCTGTCATAAGTAGAAAATGTTGGAAGTTGAAAATGCATTTAATACACCTAACCTACTGATCATTATAGTTTAGCTTTGCTGAACTGAAATGTGCTCAGAAGACTTATGTTGGCCTGTAGTTGGGCAAAATCATCTAACGTGAAGCCTGTTTTATAACAAAGTGTTGAATGTTTCACGTAATTTACTGAATGCTATACTGAAAGTGAAAAACAGGATGAGAGGTAGAGTGTAAGTGCATCGGTTGTTTACTCTTGTTATTTTGTGGCTTGCGGCCACTCCCCAGCATTAAGAAAGAGTATTGTACTCTGCCTGAGAAAAGATCAAAATTCAAAATTTGAAGTATGGATTCTACTAAACGTGTATCACTTTCACACCATCACAAAGGTCGAAAAATCGATGGTCGAGCCATCTGAAGTCGGGACCCTCTGTGGTACTTAATCTAAGTTTCATTTCCTGCCCCTTTCCGAGTGTTGACCTGCAGTGTGTAATGTTGGAATGATATTTATACAGAGTCTTCAAGACAGTTTATACTTAAATAGACAGTATAAGATAATGTGCATTTAGTGAAGGAAGTTTATAACAAAGAAAAATTATTCTGTAATCATTATTGCTGGGATATAGTTATCTTCCCACATAGAGTATAAAATCAGTTGTAAAGCATATTTATTAAGCTTTGGCATTGTGAAATTATGTAATAATTTTGTCAGTGCTTTCCGTCCCTTTGCACATGATGGTGTACCTATAAATAATGTTTGTACAGTTCGCTGGGATGCATGGAGAAGGTAGCTCAAGGCTGAAGGCAGCCTGACATGGTTCCAGCCCCTGTCCCACCCTACTCCCCCTGCCCCCGCAAGGTTTGAGTGGATGGTCAGTACCTGCATGCACCTATAACTTATTCCCAGACTCACTAGTGTCTAACGTGCCTAGTAAGTCTGTGTAAGTGCGATTATTTTGTGACACTGTTATAAATATTAGAATGAAATGTAACTTTCATTCTTATTTTGGAGGGCATTATTTTAAAATATTTTCCTGCAAAAACACTCCTTTCACAGGAATAGGATTATATTGGAACCAGTCTTGTCTATGAATAAAACTTTAAAAATCAAAACCTCAACTGAAATTGTGAATAAGTGTGAAAAATTGAAAATGGTGCACATTTGAAAGATAAACATTAATGATCTTTAAGTTGCAATGAAATATAAATTCTACATGTACTTTTTTATGAATTTGGACTATCTTAGCATTTTGTGTCTACTGCAGAATTATGAAAGTGTGCTTTTATTTCTATGAGTAACGTTAAAAACATTTTATAGTTAATTTCAGAAAAATCCTCTTGTCAAAAGGAATATACCTGAATGTATTGGAGTTAATGCAGAAGCATATACATTCTCCTGAGGTTGCAGAAAGCGGCTGTAAAATGCTAAATCATCTTTTTGAAGGAAGGTAATACAGATTCATGAACTTATGCAGAATATATAAGGTTGGGCCAGGAATATATCAATGTTTCAAGCATATTTCTAAGAGTTAAAAGAAAAACATAAGACATTTGCAGATTGAAACATTGTGGAATATAATCTTATATCACCAATACTGTAGACTTATTTTATCTGACTGTGGAAAGGGATGGCAGAGATTGTAGAAACACGTTGAATTGGCTTTTGTACTTTGTGCTTGGTGCTGACCACATTTTGGAAAATGGCAGTTGTACAATCAATTTTTCAAATTATTGTGTATGAAAGGCATGAGATAAAATCAGAATATGGCTTCTGTTTTTTTCACAACAAATATTTATTGCGATTCTTTCATTTGAATTAACCTGGTCTTCTCTTCCTGCTCTCATTCCTTAGCTGGGAAGTCCAAAGATGTTAAGATTCCATGGCTGGTTAGAGGCACAACAGGACCAGATCTGGGGTGGACGATAGGGCAGGGTTGGGGGGTAGAGTGGTGAGTGGGGGGGCTTAAGAAAAACCCGTTTAAAAGGCTAAAACTGAATTATGTACAGAAGGTGCCTACTGCAGGATATGCTCAGTGCCTTTTTGCATTTTATTAGGCCAAAGAATGGGAAGTAACTTTGGCCTAATCTGTGTGAATCTCAAACAAAAAAATAAGCTCTCTAGGAAACTGTAATGTGTAAAAGAAAAAATAATTAGCACAAATGTTGCAGTAGAAAATGATTTTGTGTCCTGGCTTTCCCACTAATTTGAGCCAGCCATTTTATGTCTAAACATCAGGTTCCTCTTTGGTAAAGAGGGATAAATAGTAATAACCTCATCAGTTGTAAGTTTATAATGTAAATATTAAATACTTCTTACAAAGTTAAGATAATGCCTATACATTGTAAGCACTCAATAAATCACAGCTATTATTATTAATACTGTTCTTAAATATGAATAAATGAAATGCAAATAGCATGGTAAAATGTATGTAGCACATTGGTAGGCTTTTAAGGAATAAGGTTATGTTGTTTTTAACATCCATCCAGCTAATTTATTTATGTTTATATATATCATATCTTTGAGTCATATTTCTTTTATTTAAATGTTGCTATTGAATATTTAAATGCAAAGTTGATCTCCAATGATGATTTTTATGGTCCCGGAAGTGTGCAAACCTTTATAAATGAGACAAAAACACCATGGAATAATCTACCCTTTAAGATTCTGTAGTTTATGTGCAATTAATGCTTCTGGCTGTTTCCTCATAGGTAAAATATACAGTTTTAGTCCTGGGGATTCAAAGATAACTATGACAGTGGGCGTGCCACTAAAAAACCCACTGTCTAGTTGGGGAGACTGATGTGTAAAGAGACAGTTACAGTAAATACTGTGTGATAATGCAGTGGCAGGGATGAGTAAGGGCACAGTGGTTAGAGGAGAGTGAATGAAGTGGGATGACCAAACAAGAGAAGCTTACCGTGACCACAGAACCACGCGAAGTGAGGGCTTGGTTGGAGTAATGCACAGGTTTCAGTTAACATGGCACTGTGCAAAGCAAGGCCTGCCTGTTTTACAGTTTGTAGTACCTACTGAAATCTAATCCAGTGGGATTTCTTCATATGGAAGAGAAAGAATAGACAAAATACCTTAGAGAAACTTAAGACTTCAACGCAGATGAAACAAATTAAGAATACCATACAGGGAGTCCAGTGGTGTTAATTTGGAAGATGCAGGTTGGTATGCTCTAAAGATCCCTGACCTTGGAGCTCAGACAGTTTTTGTGTTCCAGTCCTGGCTCTGTCACATTCTAGTTATAGGACCTTGATACGTCACCTCTGTCAGGCTAAACTCTTCATCTGGAAAATGCAGATAATAACACCTACTTTTTCAGGGTTGTTGCCAGTGACCCATGTGCAGATCAGAAGGGAGCTGTGTCTTGTGAAACTAAATAAAAGAATTCCCAGGTTATTAGGACTTCCACTTCTTGAGGTCAGGGTTTAATTAAATAATAATTAAAATAGGTGTGCTCATATTACTGAATGCAAATGCATTTCCATATCGCCTTTTCTGGTAAAATAGAATGGTTCTGTTTTCCTGTATTTGTTTAACCTGGGTGTTTGTACAATGAAATAAGATTGTACTTTTAATAAGCGTTTCAATCTTATATTTCCAGTAATGCTTCCATGGATACAATGGTGGTAGTGGCCCCCAAAATAATAACAGTTATGAAATATCATGAGGCATCATTATCAGTGCAGCTGGAGGCACTTCGAGCTATTTTACATTTTATAGTTCCAGGTAAGTCACATAATGGATATGGGAAGAGATGGCAATTTCAATGGATTTTTTTTTGACTTCTGAAATACCAACTTTCTAGGCGAAAATGAAAGGACCAGCTTTTCTCAACCAAAAGCAAATCTTCCCACTAATCCAAAAGTAAAAAGAGAGGAAAAATGATGACGTGGAAGGGTCAGATTAATTTATAAGAAAATTGGATAATTTATTTATACAAGCAGTCACTATAATATAGAGTATGGAGCTTTGCTTCCAAGGAGAGTGTCAACCTCTGGTAATTTTTTCTATTTCTGTTGCCATCCAAGTTTTGTTTTGCTTCCTGTCTGAACTATAAACATAGCAAACTAATTTTCACACTTTCTCTTTTGCCTCTTTCTGGTCCTTCTTTCACTCTGTGGTTGAATGAATCTTTCTCAGATATAACCCTGTAGCTTTTATTTATTTACTTAAAAAATTTTTTTTTTCAACGTTTGTTTATTTTTGGGACAGAGAGAGACAGAGCATGAACGGGGGAGGGGCAGAGAGAGAGGGAGACACAGAATCGGAAACAGGCTCCAGGCTCTGAGCCATCAGCCCAGAGCCTGACGCGGGGCTCGAACTCCCGGACCGCGAGATCGTGACCTGGCTGAAGTTGGACGCTTAACCGACTGCGCCACCCAGGCGCCCCTGTGGCTTTTATTTATTAACCTCAGTAGCTTCTGTTCTCTCCCCTTTACCCCCTGCTTACATCTGTTGTGACCTCACTTGTCCTTCCAAGCCTGCTTATTTTGTATTTATTTATTTTAATTTATTTTATGTTTTATATTTGAGAGAGAGAGAGATAGACAGAATGTGAGCAGGGGAGGGGCAGAGAGATGGAGACAGAATCTGAAGCAGGCTCCAGGCTCCAAGCTGTCAGCACAGAACCCGACGCAGGGCTTGAACTCACGAATGGTGAGATCATGACCTGAGCCGAAGTCAGACACTTAACTGACTGAGCCACCCAGGCACCCCCAAAGCCCATTTAAAACAACTGCTCCTCCATTCATTGAGTATATATTTATTAAGAACCTCCTTTGTTCTAAATATTGTGATGGCTGCCCAATGGTGAAAAATGAATGAAGAAGGCATTACGGTACTATTATTGGAGCTTAGAGGTAGATGGATATGTAAATAGATAATTACCAGACAGTATGAGCAGAGCTGTTACTGCCATAGTATAAAAGGCTGTGAGAATATTGGTGGAGGCACAAGTAATTTAATCAAAGGAATAGGTCAAGATTGAGATATTTGAAGTTGAAGGGTGTGTGAAGCTGACCAGGTAGGAAGGTTGGGCAGGACCCTTCAGGCAGAAGGACAGAGTGCACATGGTCTTGGGTGGGTAAGGTGTGAGGAGATCAGTGCCTGTGGATGAATGTGGAAGGACTGGCGGAGGCCTGAGGTTAAGGGCCTGACCACAGCACTGAGCAAGTGTGTGGCTTTTTTGAACAGAAGTCAGTTCAGATTTATTAAAGGTGTTCAAAAACTTTAGTGTCATGAACAAGTCTGCAGTTTATAGTGAAAGCGCTGTGCTGTGGAGGATGATTGGCAGGGAGAAAGCCTTCTCCAGGGAGATTGCGTTGGAGGCCATGATGGTCAGGTGAGACATGGTGGGGGCCCAGCGATGGAAGCAGGGGAGACGGTGGATCTGAGAGACAGTGAGGACCTTCGTTTGATAGGACTTTCTGACTGCTGAATATCAGGGACGTAATTACTTTTTGTTGCTCTGTAAAATTCCTATTCTTTTATAGCCCAGGTTTGTTTGTTTTTTTTTTTTTTTGTATACACTGTTTTTAAATGAAATCCTCATAAATCTACCACTATCTTTAATCATAATCGTATTTTATGTTTCTAAGAATAAAAGCATACTCGGTACAAGAATATACATTTTTTCAAGGAGGGGGCTTTCTTCAGTCGTTGTCATTGTTGGTGTTTTTAATCCCCTGGCATATTGAACTAAAATAGCTGTTCAATTAGTAGATTTTGAATTGAATCATGATGTGCTATTCATAGTTGTCATGCAACTTTTAAGGTATAACTTAACAGACATAATTTTGCTTGAAAATATTATTACAGTTTTTTTTGAACTTTGTAGATTGTAAAAAACAAAACAAAACAGAACCATTTTGATCATCCTTAAAGGTGCCAGCCTTAATCTTTTAAATTTTAAAGGTAAGCAGAAGACTTTCAGAACCAAATCTGTTAGTTAATAAAATAATATTCTTTTGGTTAAGAAACAAGTTTTGGGGGTGCCTTCAAGGCTGTCAGTTAAGTGTCCAACTTTGGCCTATGTCATGATCTTGCAGTCTGTGAGTTCGAGCCCCACGTCAGGCTCTGTGCTGACAGCTTGGAGCCTGGAGCCTCCTTCAGATTCTGTGTCTCCCTCGCTCTCTGCCCCTCCTCCACTCACACTCTCTCTCTCTCTCTCTCTCTCTCTCTCTCAAAACTAAATAAATATTTTAAAAAATCGTACTGGGGTCGCCTGGGTGGCTCAGTTGGTTAAGCGTCCGACTTCGGCTCAGGTCATGATCTCACAGTTCGTGAGTTTGAGCCCCGCCTCAGGCTCTGTGCTGACAGCTCAGAGCCTGGACTCTGCTTCCATTCTGTGTCTCCCTCTCTCTCTGCTCTGCCCCACTCACACTCTATCTTTCTCTCTCTCAAAAATAAATAAACATTAAAACATTTTTTGAAGATAATTTTTTTATTGTTTTTAGAATTGACTCTGAAGCCACATTGATAGCAATAATCATTAGATATGTGAACTTATGTATTTAAAAGGTCAATTAAGTGATTTTCTTATAATGATGTTTAGATCTATTAATGGGTACCCTTGGAAATAATTTTATAATTTTAGGGTTGTATTTCATGTGTAGAAATACGTATTTGTTGACACATTTATAAACATATCATTATATAAATACATTTCTTTATTGTTATCTATTTTATTCTATGCTCCTATACCGTATTACTATACCATACTACACCGTAATTTGCTATACTGTATCTTAACCATTCTATGTATCAATGAGTTAACTATAGTATCAGTACCCCAGTAGTTTTGAGGTTGAATATGATTCTGGTTTGAGCATGTTAAGTTGAGGTAGGTGCCTATAATATCTCAGTTCATTTATTAACTAGCCCATATTCAGATTGTCTTAATTGTAACAAAGGTGTGTGTTATAGCAAATTTATATAATTCAGTGTCCAGTTCAGGCCCACATATGCATATGGGCTGTTAGGTTTCTTAAACTTCTTTCAATGTAGTAGTTTTCAATTTTTCCTCTTTTTTGGAACAATAAGTTACTGAAGTGATTGACCCGGTAGCTTTGTAAGATTTGTTTTTTTAATGTTTACTTATTTTTTTTTATTATTTTTTTTTTTAAATTTTTTTTTCAACGTTTATTTATTTTTGGGACAGAGAGAGACAGAGCATGAACGGGGGAGGGGCAGAGAGAGAGGGAGACACAGAATCGGAAACAGGCTCCAGGCTCTGAGCCATCAGCCCAGAGCCTGACGCGGGGCTCGAACTCACAGACGGCGAGATCGTGACCGGGCTGAAGTCGGACGCTTAACCGACTGTGCCACCCAGGCGCCCCGATGTTTACTTATTTTTGAGAGAAAGAGAGGCAGAGCACGAGCAGGGGAGGGCAGAGAAAGAGAGGGAGACGCAGAATCCGAAGCAGGCTCCAGGCTCTGAGCTGTCAGCACAGAGCCTGGGGTGGGGCTCAAACTCACACACCACAAGATCATGGATGCTTAACTGACTGAGCCACCCAGGAGTCCCTCCAGTTTCTTCATTTTTTAAGATGAAGTAAACTTCACTTTACCCAAACTCCTTATAGTTTCTACAAATCTTGGGCACCTGACTTCATTTCTTTTGGTCATTACTTCTTCTTTCCCTTTTATTATTTGCACACACCTCTATTTTGTTAACCACTATAATAGTTTATTTACATATGTGTTCTAAAGCTAAGCATTGGGCTCGAGAAAGGTAGAAACTAGGTCTTCCTGTTCTATTTCAGCTACTAACACAAACCAGGATGAGAGTAGACCTTCAACTGTCTCTTTGAATGAAATAGTAGAAAGCATATGTGCAAAAACAGAACTTTTGGCAACTTTACCTATTACCCTTCAGAGGTACAAGATCAGAGTTGATGTAATTTCTGTCTTCATTTTATTTTTTTATCAATGTGGACTGAGCTTAAAATGGAAGTCTAATTTTTTTTTTTACATTTTTTTAATGTTTATTTATTTCTGAGACACAGAGTATGAGCGGGGGAGGGACAGAGAAAGAGGGAGACACAGAATCCGAAGCAGGCTCCAGGCTCTGAGCTGTCAGCACAGAGCCCAGTACAGGGCTTGAATCCACAAACCACGAGATCATGACCTGAGCCGAAGTCAGATGCTCAATGGACTGAGCCACCCAGGTGCCTGACTCTGTGGCTTTAATAAAATGATAAGACAGCTATTTTAATAAAATATTGCGTTGGTTATTTTTCTTGACTTGGTGTCAGATCTAGAAGGAATAATGTAAAATTCTTTAAGAAAGGACTTATGCAAATTGGGAATTATATAGAGGAAGGTGATTATGAGTATAAAACCACATCTGAAAGAACATTAAGAGAAACTGAATTTGTTTAATCAGGAGATGGCTTAGGATGCTATGAAAACTGTAAAACACCCCATTCATTTGTAGTTAGTAACAATATGCTGAAAAACATGAAGAATTAAAATGTGTCAGGCATTGTTCAAAGTGCTTGATGTGTATGAATTTTTAAAATTCTCATAGCAACCCATGAGGCAGATACCTGTTTTTGTGTGTGTGCCATTTTACAGATGATGAAACAAGCATGAGAAGTAGAGATTTTAAGGTCACAACTTGTATAATGGAGTCAGGTATTCAACCTATGCAGCCTGACTCCTGAGTAGGCACTTCTATATATACATTTGTGCAACAGGCATACATTGAATAACAGATCTAAAACACTATGCTTGGAACTCTTGGTGATCTGGAGATGATTAGGTTATGGATCCTGCCCTCAAAATTTTGCAGTATGTACAATTTAAAGGACTGTTACATGGAAAGGAGATTATATCCTTTATGGATAGTAAAAACTCAAGTGATATAACAAAGACCAGAGATGAAATTTATGGTAATGTTCATTTGGTCTTAATGTAAGAAGGATGTTTATTAAGACTTATTACATGTGATAAAGTTTTTATTACTCAACAGGCCTCCTCTTAGTGGTTACATCTGCTTGCGATGTAATCGGCCGTTTCAGAAATTAACGTGGGCTTGGTTACTGAAAATAAGGCAGAGAGTTTAAGCGACTTGCCTAAGGTCATACAGCTGTAGTGAATGTCTGAACCTGTCTGAATATATTCTAAAATGAGGACTGAAAGCTACAGGAGGGTGGAGATCCACCCAGCCTTTGTTATTCATTGTGTTATTCCCAACATGTAGCAACAGCTCTGGCATGTAGTTAGCATTTAAGTTTTTTTTTTGTTGTTGTTGTTAGGTAAATGAAAAGCTATATATGCAGCCAGTTAATAGTTTGTGTTAATAAAAATAATTTAAAAAATATTTTTTAATGTTTATTTTTAAGAGAGAACGAGCACAGGGGAGGGGTAGAGAGAGAGGGAGACACAGAATCGAAAGCAGGCTCCAGGCTCCAGGCTATCAGCACAGAGCCTGATGTGGAGCTGGAACTCAAGAAACATGAGATCATGACCTGGGCCGAAGTCTGACGCTTAACTGACTGAGCCACCCAGGTGCCCCTTGTTAATACAGATTATTAAAGTGAAAGATTATATAAAGAACTGCTTATTAATAATTATTTCTATAGGCATAGGTTTTGGAAACATCATCCATTCATAATAATTGTAGTATGCAGTATCAATTATGTAACCACTATTTTTTGACTTCT
The DNA here is from genome assembly GCF_022837055.1 of Prionailurus viverrinus. Classification (NCBI taxonomy): domain Eukaryota; kingdom Metazoa; phylum Chordata; class Mammalia; order Carnivora; family Felidae; genus Prionailurus; species Prionailurus viverrinus. The sequence continues at coordinate 65,009,849 of NC_062567.1, forward strand.
TATTTTTTAACAGTTTTAGGATAGTTTAATTACCATGTAGCTTAATAAGGAATATGTTTCCTGTGAGTAACTTAATACTATTATACAGCCTTAGAGGACTTTTAACAAAAGTACATGCTCTTTACCACCATAACGCTGAAACTGAAATCTTTTTTCTTTTCACTGTTGTTCCAGCTGTTCTTTTATGTCTGCATTTCATATCTGACCTTTTTATGTGTAGCCCAAATAACTGAGCTTTTCTCAAGCTGTCCATTGTTGCATAAAAATCTTGTATGAGTACAGAGTATTCATACAAAAAAAGTATTGTTTGCTCTAGAAAACCTCTCCAGGTAGTAGCTCTTGCTACTTTAAATTCAGTAAACACCCACACATGTTGCATCTATTTTACATTCAATGATAAACTTTTTATAATTTCTGTAAAGATAAGGGTTATTTCTTTGATAAGGAACTATGCATTAGAAAATAGTACAACATGTGTATGTATTGTTAGGTTAATTATGATCACTTCTAGGAAGTGACAATCTGCTCAGCCTAAATCTTTATGAGAAACTTATTATTTATTTGTTTACTTATTTAGGCATGCCAGAAGAGTCCAAGGAAGATACAGAATATCAACATAAGCTACATATGGTTAAAAAACAGTGTTTCAGGAATGATATTCACAAACTGGTCCTAGCAGCGTTGAACAGGGTATGTACAATATAAGTTTTCTGCCTTTATACCATTCCCTGGACTATGGGATTTGGAGAAATAGAAGGGCTGTTTCAGTTTCAGTTTTCCATCTTCTGTTTACTATGATAGTAGGAAGTTATGTGGGTGGAGATGTAAGATGCCAACAGGGATGCAAGGTGTGAAGAGGTGTACCATTCCAGCTGAGGGGAGTGTACTATTGACCACACACGTGGACAGGTTCTTTAGATTGCTGGTAACATAAATCCACTCCAGTCTACTCAATCAGAGAGAGAACTAAAGAGCTAGATGTTAAGCTCATGAGTGATGTCAGGAACTGTGGCTGCTGTTGTCTTTCTTTTGGGTCTTTTCTGGTCTGAAAGGTTCAGTCCATGAAGACACAGGGCACAACATTAAAAGCTTCTTCAATTGCCTGGGCTCACTTTCATTGCTCTCCTCAGAGATAACCTCTGAAATGGTTCGGTGTGCATTGTTTCTGACCATTTTTAGATATTTACATATCTATATGCATTTACATGTATTACATATATTTACATATTGATCTACATTTGCAATAATATAATTACTATAATCAACAATCATACTAAGTATGAAAAAAGCAGGGAATTAAATTTACATTGTGAAATGCAAAAGGAATTGATGGAATTAAGATGGTTTTGAGGCTTAATGTAAGATGAATTGGTCTTTATAAAAGATACAAGAGTAAAGATGTAAAGAATGATTAGAGTTAATGTTTTCATGAGAGGAAGAGAGCAGTCAAGGTGATTAATGGAAATGATTCCTTGTGATTTAGTATACTTTGAAAAATGTCATAAATCAGAATAGCCTGTAGAGAGATCTCCTTTAACAATTCAATTTAAACTGAACTTTATAATGTAATTGTCTATGATATATTTGAGTCATTTGTACTGAAACCTTAGTATGATTTTTGAGTATAGCAATATAATGGCTTGAATTCAATTCCAGAAATATTTGATGAAAACAAGTATGTGGAAGGAACTGTGTTAGGCACTGGGAAGACAAAAATGAACATGATTTGTGCCCCTCTCTCTTGGATCTCACAGTTGGGTGAGGGGAATAACAACAGCCGTGCGTAAACCACATGTTCTGCATTGGGACTTACGAACTATACTGGCTTTATGGACAATAGGCGTGTAGAGGAGGGGGTGGTTAATTTTATTCATGGTATATGTTGGTGAGAAGCAAGAGGTACCAGAACAACTTCACAGGTAACTGTGATTCTGGGTAGCCCATCTTTTCTAAAGTTATTGACTATAAGTGTGATATCGTAGAAGGAGTCAGCGATCAGGAGACCCCACCCTGTCAGTAAATACCGTGATGCCAAGAAAAGCACTCAGCTCCCAGGTCTTCCTTTCTTTTGCTTGCTACTTCCAGAAGCAGTGGTTGAGAAGCCTACCACTGCCTCCCCTATGTGTTCCGCCATTTCAACAGCTGAGCAATGACAAGGCATCTCACTAAACAGCGACTGTCATTTGGAGGCAGGGAGTTAAGGTCAGGGGGAAATAGAAGTGACAGTGTTTCAGTTTTAAAAACCTCCCCTGTTTTTAATTCCTAAAAGTTATTCCCCTAATTCCTCACCACTTTTGAGGAAAAAAAAAACTCTAAAAGAGGAATATAAGTATTTCTTTAGCTCTAAAATTCTGTGATTGCATGTCTCACTCTGAATAAATGTTACAAAGCATCAGAGATTTTGGGCCCAAATACTGCAGACACCTGAAACGAATCACCTTTAAAAGTTAAGTCTGTTCTTGGAAAGCAGAATTCCCAATTAGATAGAATTTGAGATTCAACTAAGGTTACAGTGCAAAGACTATTAAAAGTATTTATTTACTTATTTGTTTTTATTTTTTTAATGTTTTAATGTTTTTATTTTTTTACTTTTGAGAAAGAGAGAGAGCAAGAGCAGGGGAGGGGCAGAGGGAGGGAGACGGGGGCAGAGGATCCGAAGCAGGCTTTGCACTGACAGCAGAGAGCCCAGTGTGGGGCTGGAACCCATGAACCAGGAGATCATGACCTGAGCTGAAGTTGGACACTTAACCGACTAAGCCACCCAGGCACCCTGGAAAGTATTTATTAAAGTGAATTTATGTTTGGATATATATAAAACTCCAGTAACATTCAGACTGAAGTTCAAATCTTTTGTTCAAATGCTTTATATTTGAACTCTTGAAAAAACAGTTTGGTTGGGTGTAAAATATTGGGGTTTATTTTCTTTAAAAACTTGTAGGCATTTCACTGTCTTTTAGTGCTGAATGTTTCAGGGGAAAAGTCTAAAACCAGCTTGATTTTTTTTTTTCTCACTTTAAAATGAGTGATATTTTCACCTGGATACCAAAGGATTCTTTTTCTTGAAATCCAGATATTTTATTATGTTGTATCTTTTTTTTTTTATTTAATTTTTTTTTTAACGTTTATTTATTTTTGAGACAGAGAGAGACAGAGCATGAATGGGGGAGGGTCAGAGAGAGAGGGAGACACAGAATCCGAAGCAGGCTCCAGGCTCTGAGCTGTCAGCACAGAGCACAGAGCCCGATGCAGGGCTCGAACTCACAGACCATGAGATCATGACCTGAGCCGAAGTCGGACGCTTAACCGACTGAGCTACCCAGGCGTCGCTATTATGTTGTATCTTTTTTTTTTTTTTAATTTTTTTTTCAACGTTTATTTATTTTTGGGACAGAGAGAGACAGAGAGAGACAGAGCATGAACGGGGGAGGGGCAGAGAGAGAGGGAGACACAGAATCGGAAACAGGCTCCAGGCTCTGAGCCATCAGCCCAGAGCCTGACGCGGGGCTCGAACTCCCGGACCGCGAGATCGTGACCTGGCTGAAGTCGGACGCTTAACCGACTGCGCCACCCAGGCGCCCCTGTTGTATCTTAATTTTAGTCCTGGACTACGGTGTCTTCTTGTTAGCTATACATTCCATATTTTTATTTTTTCTGGGAAGTTTTCTTGAATTGCAGTTGACGTAGCTGACAGCTAGGAAAGAGACTATTTTTGAACCAGGTGACTTGAGCTGGCTAGTTAGCTCATTGAGGAAACCATTTTAATTATTTATGTATTTTCTGAAAAACTTGGAAAATTGTGGGGCATAGGCAATAAGATGTTTCTGTTTAACATCTCTATGTGTCCTTCCACTGGCATTTCCCAACATTTCATTCGGATAACATTGCTAAGTATAAACTAGTAAACTGATTTTAATTTCCATTTGAACAGCAATACATTATATCACTATTTTCAAGACAGAATATTTGATAACTGAAAGAAAAGACTACTGTAGGCTTGTAAATACAAATATATACATGTAACATACTTTTATAAGTTTATTTGGTTGGGGGGGAGAGGGCGAGAGAGAGAGGGAGAGAGAGAGAATCCCAAGCAGGCTCTGGGCTGACAGTGTGGGGCTTGGTCTCACGAACTGTGACATCATGACCTGAGCTGAAATCAAGAGTTGGGAGCCTAACTGACTGAGCCACCCAGGTGCCCCTGTATAAATATTTTCAGATTTATGAATTGGTCAGAAGTCAAATACCACTATTTTAAATTATCCAACAGTTTATCTGCGCTCCATCGTATGTAGTAATGTGAAGCTGTCATTCTCTTTGCATGGACCAATCACAGGTTTCCTGATGTAAGGGAGTCGTTAGTCATCATCCAACTGTACCTGAAATAAATAGTTCAAGATTAGAGGAGTTTAAGGTAGCAGAACCAATAGTTGAGTAGAAACTTGTTAGAGGGATGGTATTAAGAACAAATATGTATGCTTTATAAATATCTTTTTGATTTAATTTTTAGCGTAAAAAAATAAGCCTATGATGCATTTTGAGGTTAGGACTGGCTACCTGATTTGTGGGGCCCAGAACAAAATGAAAATGCAGGACTCCTTGCTTAAAAACTAAGAATTTCAAGACGGTGGTAGCAGAGCATTATACCGAGTGTGGGGCCCTTGGAAGCACAGAGAACTATGGCTGCGCAGGTGCGTACGCAGGAGGCTGGCCCTGCCTAGGAAGTAGGAATGGTGGTACTATTCGTCACACAGAAAGTTCAGACAGTCTACAATCTAACATTTTCCTTTTTCTGTTTTCCTGATAAGTTAATAAACTTTTAGCTTTGAACATCCGAGTTTCAGATACTAGCGTCAAGCATAGAGTAATGTGGGCTTAGAGCTTAAGAGACTTTAAACTTGTGCTCTGAGTTATCTGCTTAAAGGATTCCGAGTCTCAATTTTTTTCATCAATGGCATAGGGCTAATAATGGTGTTTCTACATTATAGGGTTATTGTGAGGATTACATGGGTTAATATATAAGAAGTGCTTAAAAGGATCTCTGGCACATAGCGAGTACTGCATAGATTTTGGTATTATTGTTGTGGTTGTCGCTATTGTTGTTACGGTGACATGAACCATGTTAGTGTACGAAGTCCCATCCATAAATAGAAGGGTTTTAAGAAAAGAACTTTGGACAAAGTTTGACATTGAAAGAAGAGATTGTAAAGGAGATGGGCAAATGAATGGTTTTAAAGTTTGAGAATAATTAGGGGTGTACCATGTCATGGAAATTAAGGGAGGAAAAAGCAGCAGTTTGGTTGTTAAAGGACTTTTTTCTTTGAATGGTTTTAATTCAGAGTGGTAAGGACAGAAGTCTGATTATATGAAATTAAGGGGTAGGGAGAATGTGGAGACAGTGGGCGTAGATGTTTCTATTAATAAGTTTAGAAATGGAGGAGAAATGGTAGCTTGATGGAATGGAAGACCAATTAAGGGACATTCTGTCTCCTGTTAGAAGTTTTTCATCTATGAGGAGGGTGGTTAGCCCAAGGCCTGAACCGTGGCCATCACTCAGGGTTTGTTGCACAGAAAGTGAGTCATCTCATTTCATCCTCATAACAACCCTCGATTTTTAGGATCAGTTTAAGGTGAGGAGGCAGAGACACATGAGCCATCCCTCCAGCTTCACTTTGAACTACTTTGAATTTCTTTTCATTTCTTGAATAATACCTTCTGAGTAAATACCACTTCTGAGTAAATGTTATTTCATTAATTTTTAATGGAACTATTAAGTGAAAAGAGGCAGAATTTAAACCTAAATTTAACTGGCTCCAAATTGCTACTCAGAGAGTTGGTAAGATGGAAACAATGACAGGAAAAGAGTATGAAGTGGGGCAAGGATATGAGTCTGTTGTTGAAATGATAGATGAACTGATGTCCGAGCTGAGCAATTAGGGTGGAAGAGAGAGGCACAGGATGACAAAATGATGCTTCTCCTCATACCCTATGAAGAAAAAAAGATGCTGAATAAGGACAATTGAGAGGCATTGGAGGACTAGATTGGAAAGGAATGAAAGTCTGTTCGTTGACAGTATGGAAGTGAGAAAGGTTGGAGGGTAGATGGTTTTGGTTGAAAAAGCTGTAACAGAGCTTGAGATCTGACTTGAAGCTCTCAGCTCCGTGGTGTATACCCACAGTAGTGCCAATCACACATTTGGAGTAGAGATACCATGAAACCAGTGTCTGTGTAAACAAAAGTGCTGTGAAGGATAGCATTGTAATTTTTGAAAGGAAAGCTATTAGGTGGGCATTCATATCATGGAAAACATTATGGAAAAGCAGAGATGGCCCATCCCATATAAGAGTTAGCTATATGCCACGGGCTTTTTTTTTTTTTTTTTCAACGTTTATTTATTTTTGGGACAGAGAGAGACAGAGCATGAACGGGGGAGGGGCAGAGAGAGAGGGAGACACAGAATCGGAAACAGGCTCCAGGCTCTGAGCCATCAGCCCAGAGCCTGACGTGGGGCTCGAACTCACGGACCGGGAGATCGTGACCTGGCTGAAGTCGGACGCTTAACCGACTGCGCCACCCAGGCGCCCCGAGCCACGGGCTTTTAAGAGAGAAGGTGTAACTGTGATTGTCCATGGTTGGGAAGTGTATTGACTGTTTCTTCTTAGTTGATAAGTAGGATAGTTTGGAAAAAGAAGTGGCCTGTATTAGGATACCTGTAAATGATGTCAAATCATCTGGAAGAGTTGAGATTAAAAAGTTGGAAGAGGTAGCGATTAACCTCCTGTGCTTTCTTTTCTTTTTCTTCTTCCCCTTTTTCTTTTTTTTGTTGTTTTTTTTTTTGTTTTTTGTTTTTGTTTTTGTTTTTAGCTCCTGAGTTTTTAAGGGAGACACATTTATATTAAAGTCCTAGACCTGACACATACTAGCTTTGTGATTTGAGCTCTTCATGTTCCCATATCTTTGAAATTTGGTGAATCTATCACATGAGGCTGTTGAGGGGTAATAAATGAGACATGACATATAAAACACTTAAAGAGTAGATTCTCGATTAGTATTTTCTGTAGGTGAGTGTCAGCATTGCATTTTACTGGCTAATACACAGTATACAGGCGAAGGGCTCCAACATCCCTGATTTGGTCTCATCTCAGCAATGTACAATCTGTGTGACTTTAGGAATATGCAACCTCTCTAACCCCCAGTAAACTCATCTGCTATTGGGAGTGATATTAGTATGGACTTTAGATTCGTGTGAAAAGAAAATGCATGTAAAGTACTAAGCATGCTGTGTGGCACAGAAGAGGTACTCAGTATTAAAATGGTAGCTCTTATCCTTAATCATAATTAAAAAGTAATTAGTAATGTAAGGCAAAATCAAAGGTAATAATCTTTATTTGGACTAGTTTGTATTTTGTCAGTCTGTAGCTGGCTTTAACTGAAGTATTAATAATTCATTTTAAATAGCAAATATCAATTGTCCTTTTGATTTCAGTTCATTGGAAATCCTGGGATTCAGAAATGTGGATTGAAAGTAATTTCTTCCTTAGCACATTTTCCTGATGCATTACAAGTATTATCCCTGGAAGGTGCTATTGATTCGGTACTTCACACACTTCAGATGTATCCAGATGACCAAGGTTGGTACCATTTGAAGTCAGGATTTAGGATAGATTTTTTAATGGTTTTATTTATTTATTTTTGAGAGAGAGAGACAGAGAGACAGACAGAGAGAGAGACACAGAATCCAAAGCAGGCTCCAGGATTCAAGCTGTCAGCACAGAGCCCGATGCAGGGCTCGAACCCATGGACCACAAGGTCATGACCTGAGCTGAAGTTGGATGCTTAACCGACTGAGCCACCCAGGCACTCTTAGGATAGATTTTTTTTAATGTTTATTTATTTTGGAACGGCAGGGAGGGGCGAGCGGGTGAGGGGCAGAGAGCATCCCAAGCAGGCTCCCTGCTGTCAGTGCAGAGTCAGTGCAGAGCCTTATGCAGGGTTCGGTCTTGTGGGTGAGATCATGACCTGAGCCAAAATCAACAGTTGGATGCTTAACTGACTGAGCCAGGCACCCCAGGATTAGGATAGATTTTGTATAAGCCTTTAGCTATTGGCTGGGTGTCTTCAAATTTTTTCTTTAGTTTTGAGATTTAAAACCACTAATTTTATTATTTTTTTCTTTTATTTTTCTAGAAATTCAATGTCTGGGTTTAGGTCTTATAGGATGCTTGATTACAAAGAAGAATTTATGCATAGGAACTGGGCATCTGCTGGCAAAAATTCTGGTTTCCAGTTTACAACGATTTAAGGATATGGCTGAAGTACAGATTAAAGTATGTGCATTATCTTGAAAGGAATTTGGGATCTTGTGAAGATTTCTCTTTCAGAGCAGCTGGTACAATTCCCACTTTGCATTAATGGAGATAGTCTAGTTAATTGAAACCTATTTATCATTTTGTAGTATTTTAATTATAGGTGAAGAGAATTGGATTGAATTGCAGAGATCCTGTGATTCATTATTAAATCTCTAAAATCAGCATATTTATTTGCCATTTGTCTTTTTCATGAAAGGGCAGAGAATGTGCTAGAGAAAGTCTAGCCAGCTGAGCTTTACTTGTTTAGATTTTAGGTAAATAGAAGTTATAATTTTTCAAGGTTTGTCATTCTCAATGTTTTATTATGGGATGCTTACCTCTAGTAGTTTTTCTCCTTGATATTTTTTTTTCTTGCAGTAAAATATTTTAAGTATTTTTCATCAAACAACATTTCACATGTGATATATAATAAGTGTTCCTTATTAAGAATGAAAGATGTTGGCTTAGGGGAGATTAAGAAAGAAATTGGCTCAGATTTTTTTCCTATCACATATTTATTTATTTTTATCGAAATATAATTGACATACAATATCCTATTTTTTTGTTAATGTTTATTTATTTTTGAGAGAGAGAGAGATCATGACCTGAGCCGAAGTCAGGTGCTCAACTGACTGAGCCACCCAGGCGCCCTGACATACATTATCCTATTAATTTTGCATAGTGATTTGATATTTTTATGTATTACAAAATGATCTCCAATTTAAATGTAGTTACCATTTATCATCATATAAAGTTACTACAAAATTATTGACTATATTCACCATGCTATATGTTATATCCCCATGACTTATTTATTTTATTACTGGAAGTGTGTACCTCTTAATCCCCTTGACCTGTTTCACCTGCCCCCAACCCCTCCCCACTATGATACTGACAGTTTTTCCCTTTTGTCTATGAGTCTTTTTCTGTTTTGCATTTTTTGTTCATTTGTTTTGGTTTTTAGATTCCATGTATAAGTGAAATCATATGGTATTAGTCTTTCTCTGTTTGACTTGTTCCACTTAGCATAATACCCTCTAGGTCCATCTATGTTGTTGTAAATGGCAAGATTTCATTCCTTTTATGTTTGAGTAGTGTTCAATTTTGTGTATATGTGTGTACCCCATCTTCTTTATCGATACATTTGTCCATCAATGGACACTTAGGTTCTCATATTGGCTATTATAAATAATGCAGAAATGAACATAGGGATGCATATCTCTTTGAATTGATGTTTTTATTTTCTTCGGGTAAATACCCAAGAGTAGAATTGCTGGGTCATATGATATGGGTATCTTTAATATTTTGAGGAACCTCCCTACTGTTCTCTATAGTGGCCACCCTAATTTACATTCTCGTCAACAGTGTACAAGGGTTCACATTTCTCTGCATATTTAACAACATTTTATTTTTTGTCTTTTTGATAATAGCCAATCTGATAGGTTTGAGGTGATATCTCATTATAGTTTTGATTTGTGTTTCCCTGATAATTAGTGATGTTGTGCAGATCAGCATCAACAGACATTGACCACATGTCTGTCTTCTTTGAAAAGATGTCTATTCAAGTCCTCTGCTCATGTTTTAATTGGGTTGTTTGTCTTTTTGGTTTTGAGTTCTATAAGTTCTTTATATATTTTGGACATTAACCCCATATTGGATGTATGATTTACGCATATCTTCTCCCATTCATTAGATTATATTTTCATTTTGTTGATGGCTTTCCTAGCTGTGCAGAAGCTGTTTGGTTTGATGCAATCTCATTTGTTTATTATAGCTTTTGTTGCCCTTCCCTGAAGAGTATGGTCCAAGAAAAATATTGCTAAAGCTGATGTCAAAGAGTTTACTGCTTGTGTTTTATGGTTTCAGGTCTTGCATTCAAGTCTTTAATCTATATTGAATTCATTTTGTATGTGGTGTAAGATAGTGATCCAGTTTCATTCTTTTGCATGTAAGCTGGTCCAGTTTTCCCAACACCATTTATTGAAGAGACTGTCTTTTCCCCTTTGTGTGTTATTGGTTAATTAATTAATCATATATACATGGGTTTATTTCTGGGCTCTCTGTTGTATATTATTGACCTATGTGTCTGCTTTCATGCCAGTACCATACTGTTTTGATTACTATAGCTTTGTAGTATAGTTTGAAGTCAGGGAGTGTGATACCTTCAACTTAATTTTTCTATCTCAAGACTGCTTTGGCTATTCAAGGTCTTCTGTGGTTCTATACAAATTTTAGAGTTCTTTGTTCTAGTTCTGTGAAAAATGCCATTGGTATTTTCATGGGGAATGCATTAAAGATGTAGATTGCTTAGGCCAGTATGGATATTTTGACAGTATCGATTATCCCATTCTATGAGTATGGGGTATCTTTCCATTTATTTGTGTTTACTTCAATTTCTTTCATCAGTGTTTTATAGTTTTCAGTGCAAAGGTCTTTCATCTTTTTGGTTAAATTTATTTTTAAGTGTCTTATTCTTTTTGATATAAATATAAATAGGATTCATTTCTTAATTACTCTTTCTGATAACTCATAATTAGTGTCTAGACATATAATCAATTTGTGTATTTTAATTTGTGTTCTACAACTTTACTGAATTCATTTATTAGTTCTAATGGTTTTCTGGTGGTGTCTTTAGGGTTTTCTATGTATAATATCAAATGATCTGCAAGTAATGACAGCTTAAATTCTTCCTTTCTAACTTGGATGCCTTTTATTTCTTTTTCTTGTCTAATTGTGGTGACTAGGATTTTTAATACTATGTTGAATAAAAGTGGTGAAAGTGGGCATCCTTGTCCTGATCTTAGAGGAAAAGCTTTCAGCTTTTCACCATTGAGTATGATGTTAGCTGTGGGTTTGCCATATATAGCTTTTATTATGTTGAGGTAGGTTCCTTCCATATCCACTTTGCTTTGAGTTAAAAAAAATTTTTTTTAATGTTAGCAAAACAAGTAGTCTCTTTAAGAGTTTCTGCTTTGTTTTTGTTTTTTTTTGTTTGTTCGTTTGTTTTGTTTTGTTTTGGTAATGGAATTTGCAGCTTTCATAAACCACACTCAACAAATGTTTTCATAAATGGCAGAATTGACCAGGAATAAAAAAAAAATCCAGGCTATAACCTTGTCGCAGACATTACTAGTAAATGAGATAATGTATGTAAAGTTTTTAATTATAAAGTGCTGAACGTGCAGCATTCTTAGATTAAAAACAACAATGTGCTATATAAATCTGATTTTTATAATGTGCCTCAGGCAAGGATGACTAAAGCCAAGCCAGAACTGATTAAAAGTAATCCTAGAAAAAAGAGATAAATCTGTACAGCTATAGAGCTCTCAGTTTACTCAGTATTAATACATAAAGGTGTAAATGTTAGGATCTCTGTAGTAGAGGTTTTCAACTATTGACCAATCGGCTAAATTTGGCCTGTCAACATATTTTATTTGGTCAGTTCAGTGTTTATAAGTTTTTATTTTGAATTATGTGCCTTCTGCACATTTGTATTACTTGCTTTTCTGGTGCATTTATTTGAATTTGCAGGGACCTCTAGTCTAGTGGTGGGTGGACCACATGTCCCTCAGACCTGCAAAAATTAAGACTACTTCTCTTATCAAATGTTAGTATTTGTCAAAATTCAGCATCTTAAAACCACAAAATAGTAACTATTAGACAATTTCATTAATATATTATATTGAAAGATAATAAAAATTTTTTAGGTTAAATTGATCTTTGATGAGTTTACCCAAGCTAAATAATAGTAAATTCCAAAGCTCATTCTTTCCTGAAACTCTCTCATGTGTGGAGAGCCCAGACAACTCTTAGGAATATGCTTGAGGTGGTTCTGAAAAGTAATGATGCGACTGACTAGTTCTTTATAAATAATTTGCTACAGAGGTGTAAACCTCAGACTGCCTTTAGAGCTTTTCTCAACTATATTCAACATGAATGAAATCTAGGAGCTCATATTCATCTTTTGCAGCTGAAATTTCACAAGAAGGCACCAAAATGTTAGCGAAATGCTAGGCTATCTAGAGAACCTAATCTGTAGTCTTGTAATAAGAAATACACTTTGCTGGCTGATTTGGGTATGTTGCTCTGCTGATTCAGCTCTTCTAATATTAATTAATATCTTGCTTTCATCCTGTGAGTATGGCTTATTTTTAATTCATTAGGGATTTTTTCTGCCTTGCTAGACAATGGCTTGTTAGCTTGCATTTTATTCTCTGTGTGCCTGCTCTATTTCTTAGTAATGAGAGAGCAAGGTTTGCTTATGGGAATGTTCCAAGATTTATAGCTTTTAAGTACAAACCCAATAAATATTATCTAGTTAGTTATCACATACAAATTATCTGTTTTATACTATTTATTTTTTATTCTTTTGGCCCAGAATTGCTTATGTTATTATTTTGGTCCCACTTTCAGGGATTTCAGACAATCTTAACAATACTGGAATTGTCAGTGTCTTTTTCCAACCTGCTGGTGCATCATTCCTTTGATTCGGTGATATTCCATCAGATGTCTTCCAGTATCATGGAACAAAAGGATCAACAGGTACAGTGTTTCTCACCTGTATGCTAACTGTTAATGGATTTATCTCACTCTAATCCTCGTTTCCATTCTTTTCAGTTTCTAAACCTTTGTTGCAAGTGCTTTGCAAAATTAGCTATGGACGATGAGTTAAAAAGCGTGATGTTAGAGAAAGCATGTGATCAGAATAACAGTATCATGGTTGAATGCTTGCTTCTATTGGGAGCAGACGCCAATCGAACAAAGGAGGCAACTTCTTTAATTTGTCAGGTAAATATTCAAGGCCTAACTTTGGTCTTTCTCTGTTATTTGACTCTACCATTGTACAGCTCTTGCTTACATCCTGTTATTCTTTACTACAGAATTCACCAGTTTATTTCACAATTGCTTGTGATTTGTAGTAGGAATTTAGATTCACAGAATTTCAGAGGTAATAGGGTCCTTTAGGCATATCCGGTATAATCCTTCATTTTTTTTTTAAATTTTTTATTATTTTTTTTAACGTTTATTTATTTTTGAGACAGAGAGAGACAGAGCATGAACGGGGGAGGGTCAGAGAGAGAGAGAGGGAGACACAGAATCTGAAACAGGCTCCAGACTCTGAGCCATCAGCCCAGAGCCCGATGCGGGGCTCGAACTCACAGACCGTGAGATCATGACCTGAGCCGAAGTCGGCCGCTTAACCGACTGAGCCACCCAGGCCCCCCAATATAATCCTTCATTTTACTTGTTTACTTACCTTGTTATATTGTTAATAACTTTCCAAATGTGTCTCCTACAATGTATCTCTGTCCAAATTCTTTTCCAGGCACACTCCATACAACATATGGTTCGGTTTGGTAATCTTTCAACCGTTTTCTCTCTGTTTCCAGTTTCTCTGATAGCAAATTCTCTCCTCAGTTGTACTGCATGTGGCCATGCAGGCGGTTACTACACCCCTTTGGGGATACTGTTCACGTTGGCATCCCCTGCCATTGACCACCCCCTTGGTTGTGTAGCACTGTGGTCCTGCCTTCCTTCCCTCCCTTCACTCATGCACTGGGCAAGCACCTCTATCTAAATGTTCTACTTTACCTTCAAAATCCAACCCAAATGCTCTTTCCTCAGTAAAGCCCTGCCGGCACCCCTGACCTCCATACAAAATAAAAGATTTACTTCTTTTGAGTCCATGACAATATATGTGATATACACAATATATCTTTTATATTTTGTTAGTTGTATGAAAGTGGAAATGTACAGTGTTCATCTTCATGTCATTTAGAATAACTAACTCATTGCTTTACATACAGTGTGAATTTAGTAAGTATTTATTAAAGTGCATTACATGTTATTTCAGGGTTGTCATTGCATAAATTTCAGTTTATAATAGCATTTGGGTAGCACCATGTATATTTTCTAGAAATTAATAATATTTCTAACAAAGCAATTATGCAGTGATTTAATGCACATTATTAAATAACCAACAGAGTACTGTATTTTCCAGTAATTTACTTTAAAAGCCTTACTTTATTTAATTTCCCACTTGCCTATAGATTCAATTCAATTTGTCAACTGTAAATTAAGTTAGTACTAATTAGTACTCTACATAAAAAGGAACTGAACCTGTAACTTATTTTCATGCACAATTAATGTGTACATTAAGACCAAATAAATAATCAAATTACTTACATTTAGTCAAATTTCATTTAAGAAATCCACCTTAAAAATAATTGCTTCTCTATTATTAAAAGTAATTAAATTATTTCCCTCAATAATATAATACATTTTTATTGTGTATCTTTTGTGTGATCTGCACATCTTTGCACTAATATTACTGGAATATGCCAAGGAACTGAAAAGGAATTTCCCCTTCAAATTTTTTTTTTAGGGAAATAGCATACCCAAAGCACCCGAGTGTAATAATTTTAAATCTCTGACAGGAAATGCTTCCTGCTCTTCTCTCAATTTACCTAAATCTTTGTATAGGAGCTTTTTATTTTATTCTTCTTCTTGCATTCTTTTGGATTTAAGCACTTATTTATATATTTTTAAGCAAAATCAGATCTTTGCATCCATGGGTATGTTAAATTTAAAGAATTTATCATACTTGTCAGAGATTATTTGCCTCTAAAAAATATTGATTAAATTTTGTGGATAGATTGAACATACATTATTTTAGATACTAGTGTAAAATGAGGTAATCACTATCTTTGTACCAATGCTGTTTAATTAAGGACTATTTGGAGCAAAGATGGAGTTAATCTTGTTAGGCTTTCTGAGGAGAATCTAATGATGCAATATACATGATTCATATAGAAGAATATGGAAGTCTGATACTGGGCATGAAAATACATGGATAGAGATCCAAAGATGAAAACCATCAGATCATGGTAGGAAGAACAACTGTGATGAACTCTGAATAAAAGTAATAACAAACTGTTGTGGTATTCATTACCACCTGGGCACTGCTCTGAGTCCTTTACACAATTTAACCCTTGCAACAACCTTAGAAGTGGGGTCTAGTATTATTCCCATTTTACAGGGAAGGAATTGAGGCACAGAGAGGTTAAGTAACTTGCCTAAGGACACTCTCCTGGTAAGTAGTGGAAAGTCGGCTTCCCAAATGCATGCTTTAATCTCGTCTATACCATAGATTCTTGGTAGTGGTGGTGATAGGGAGGGGAGTAGGGAGAGTTGCTCACTGATTCTCAAAGGCTAGTCTAAAATATTTGGTTTTGATCATGGGCTGCATTATTGATAAATTTGAAGATGAGAGAGAAGATTGCAAAAGATAGTAAATTATACAGTTTTTAAAAGTTTATTTATTTTGGGAGAGAGACAGAGCATGAGCAGGGAGACAGAGGATCCCATGCAAGCTCCAAGCTGTCAGCACAGAGCCTGACATGGGGCTTAAACTCATGAACCACAAGATCATGACCTGAGCTGAAACCAAGAGTTGGATACTCAACCAACTTGTCTTTTGTCTGATACGCTCTCTTATACATCTCTGGCTTCATCCCCATGTACCTAAAGTCAGCTGGGATCTTTTGGGCCCTCAAGGAAAATACTCTTTAAAAGTGTGTTGAGCAATTTCTAGGTGGAGGGCACAGTACTAGATAAGTAGTAAAGAATATACAAGGGTTTTTCTGTTTCTGGATGGATTCTTTCCAAGTGTGTATTGGGAAAGGAGACAGGATAAAATGTAAATCATTTTAATATGAGGTAGGCAGTAAGTGCCAATTTAGACATAAAAAATTTGCTAGGCCACAGAGAGGGCATTTGTGATTGAGTTTTTTGGCCCCTCTGTCCCTCCGTCTTCCTTCCTCCCACTCCTTTTAAATTTCCTGGGGCACCTGGGTGGCTCAGTCGGTTAAGCGTCCGACTTCAGCTCAGGTCACGATCTCGCGGTCCGTGAGTTCGAGCCCTGTGTTGGGCTCTGGGCTGATGGCTCAGAGCCTGGAGCCTGCTTCCGATTCTGTGTCTCCCTCTCTCTCTGCCCCTCCCCCGTTCATGCTCTGTCTCTCTCTGTCTCAAAAATAAACATTAAAAAAAAATTAAAAAAAAATAAATTTCCTGTGGGCTTTTAAATAGGATATTAGTGATTTGTTAGTTAAATGAAAGATATTTCCTAGGCATTGTACTAGGCTATGGAGGTACAAATTGAATTGCAATAGCATCCAAGCCTTTCATTCTAGTTTTAAAACTGATAGGCGTTTTTGGTTTAGTGTGCTACGTGCTATGTGTAAGCAAATGGGACAGGAGTCTGGAGGAGGAAGAGTGTGTGTGGCTTGGGAGCTTAGTAGCAAGGGCTTACCGTACAAGAGATTATGAAGCTGTTCCTTCAAGAATGAACATCTTTTGGGGTGCCTGAGTGGCTCAGTGAGTTGAGCGTCCACGTCTTGATTTTGGCTCAGGTAATGATCCCTGGGTCATGGGATTGAGCCCTGCATTGGGCTCTGCACTGAGCCTGGAGCCTCTTTTCTTCTTCTTCTCTCCCACTCACGCTGTCTCTCTCTCTCTCTTTCTCTCTCTCTCTCTCTCTCAAAAAAAAAAAAAAGGAATGAACATCTTTTTGCTGGATGCAGAGTAGAATTAGATATTTAGGGCAGTAGAAATAGTATAAATGAAGGTAATGAAGTTTTAGAAAAACCTCATGTTGTGTTTGGGGGAATGTCTTAGAGCAGAGGGATTTAGAAGATTTCCGGGCAGTGACCTGCTCCTATCTAAAGTAGAAAGGTATTATAGTGGCTCTGGGGAGAATGGGTTGAAGGTAGGTAACCTGGAGACTAGTGGGCATTGAGTTGGTGCCATGAAACCACAGAATGATCCCCTCAAATCTCTTGAACATACACTAATTCTAGAGAATTCAGGAATTTTCCCCAGTCTCCTTCCCCTCACCTGGTACCTTAGATCTTAGGGTCTTGGCTTGAAAAGAAAGAAAAGAAAGGAGAAAAGAAAAAAAGAAGAGAAAAGAAAAAAGAAAAGAAAAAAAATTAATCCTTAATTATGGGCAGTGAAAGGAGCACAGGCTTGACTTGAAATCCAAGTCTCTTGTTGATTACCTCTAATAGGTTTGGAAAAATCACATACTTTTTCTAAATATTCATCTGTAAAATGGGGATAATAATTTTTATGACATAGACTTTTTTTTTAATGTTTATATTGAGAGAGAGACAGAGCAGAGAGAGAGGGAGACACAGAATCTGAAGCAGGATCCAGGCTGAGCTGTGAGCACAGAGTCCAAAATGGGGCTCAAACCCATGAACCGTGAGATCATGACCTGAGCCGAAGTCAGATGCTAAACTGACTGAGCCACCCGGCGCCCCTGACAAAGGGTTTTTAATAAGGATTACAAATCAAGTGTATACAGAATTTAGCACAGTTCCTGACATACAATATTTCTATTATCTATTACTTTGATCTTCTTGTTAGCAGACCATCATTCCTTCACCTTTTAGAAGCTGCTTCTGTGTAGGCCAGTATGCTGTAGGTTGCTAAGCCTTCCCTCTGCTTACTGTGGTCACTGTAGTTTTTGTAGCATCCAGCATGCAAACCTACCTTGAGCACATGCTCTGAAAACAGTATTCAGGGGAAGGTAGAAAACAGATAAGAAATTTCTTTGTGGAAATTCAGGGTCTTGTGCTGGAAAGCCAGAAGCCTTTGTATGTGGCATTTACAAGTTTTATGATGTTCATATTCTCGTTTAGATATTCTATATCATGAATGAAGGCAGGGCAGTAGCCTTTACTGTGTATGGTACTAGTTTCCCAGATGTCTTACAAGGAGCAGACGGAATCCCAGAAGGTGTAAGCAATGTGTATCATTGGTGAGGCCTCAGCTTTCTTAAGTCAGGTGTTAAGAGCTTTTTCTCCATATGATGGTGCCTTTTTCATAATACCTGACTCATGTGGCAGATTATTTGGCTTCTGCTACTCTGATATTTGTGGTGCTAACCTTATTGTATTTTCCTAATCTATTTCAAGGATGAGTTTTGCCTTATTTTATTTTATTTCTGTCTAAATGAGGGTGTAGAGAAAAATCACACCAAATTCAATTTACATGTCTACCAAAAGGAAGACATACAGGCTTTTAATATGGTCACCTTCTTTTTTCCTTTAATAGGTATGTGAGAAAGCAAGCAGTCCCAAATTGGTGGAACTGTTACTGAATGGTGGTTCCCGTGAACAGGATGTCCGGAAAGCTCTGACAATAAGCATTGGAAAAGGTGACAGCCAGATTATCAGCTTACTCTTACGGAGACTCGCCCTGGATCTGGCCAATAATAGCATTTGCCTTGGAGGATTTTGTATAGGAAAAATCGAACCTTCATGGCTTGGTCCTTTGTTTCCAGATAGGACATCTAATTTAAGAAAAGAAACAAGTGAGTATTAGCAGGACGATTTTGTCCAAGTCTGGTTTTTATTAGTATTTAAAAAAAATTTTTTTTAACGTTTATTTATTTTTGAGACAGAAAGAGAGAGCATGAATGGGGGAGGGTCAGAGAGAGAGGGAGACACAGAACCTGAAACAGGCTCCAGTCTCTGAGCTGTCAGCACAGAGCCCGATGCGGGACTCGAACTCACGGACAGTGAGATGACCTGAGCCGAAGTTGGACCCTCAACCGACTGAGCCACCCAGGCGCCCCTATTAGTATTTTTTTTTAAGTCACTAATATTTTCATTAGGTTTATTTCAATTTGGTACAACTTAAGCCAAAATATTGTGAAGGTTTGGGTATCTTTTTTTTGTTGTTGTTGTTGATATCTTTTTTTTTTTTTTGGTTATGAAATGCTTGAAAGCGATATTGTATTTAATTCTTCGTTTCCTAGCAAATGTTTTATAAAGATAGAGTGGGACAGTGGGATGTTTCTGAGCAGTTGCTTTTTAAAGAAACATATATTTTTTTATTATAAAACTAATCCATGCTCATTTTAAGAATAGGAAAACACATAAAAACTATAAGAAAGAAAATGACTATTTTGTCCCTTATCAATGTAGATTTTCTTACCAGATTTTTTATATGCTTACATATACATATGCATTAAAATGTATATGCAGAAACTTATACACATATATACTTTGAAAAAAAATTTTACATTTATTTATTTTTGAGAGACAGAAAGAGACAGAGTACAAGTGGGGGAGGGGCAGAGAGAGGAGGAGACACAGAATCCAAAGCAGGCTGCAGGCTCTGAGCTGTCAGCACAGAGCTTGACGCGGTGCTCGAACTCATCAACCATGAGATCATGACCTGGGCTGAAGTTGGACGTTTAACTGAGCCACCCAGGTGCCTCATTCATATATACTTTGCATCTTCATATTAACATATTTAGTTTTCAGTTTTTCAATATTTCAGCTAAAAAGGTATTTTCTTGAAATTTTTGAGTTAATATATGTTTTGTACATATTAAATAAATTAATGACAAGTTAGCATCATCCTCTGTTAAGATTTCTGTTATCTCAGATGTCAGTCACTCACGCTAAATGTGTTCTTAAAGTTTGAGCTCCCTATTTCCCTCTGTTAACTTAACTTCCATGCCTGCTTCCTTCCCTACAGTGATCTTCACCTTAAGTACTCTCTTGTTAACAACATGTTAGCTTTCCTGTCATTTTTCTGGTGCATTTACCTGGCAATATCCTATTCCTGTTCAGTCCAGTGGTCTGCTTTTTCCCTTCCCTTCACCAAGGTTGCTGAAAATGCTGCTGGAAGAAAGTATCCATCCATGCTTATTAGTGCCTCTACAAATTCCAGGTTTCCAACATTCTGGTGGGCCCTAGAAGATCCAGTCAGGCTAATTTCCCTAAGTTTCTCTCCTTTTTTTTTTTTTTTTTTTTTTTTTAAAGTAGGCTTCATGTCCAGTGTAGAGCCCAACACGAGGCTTGAACTCATGACCTTGAGATCAAGACCTGAGCTGATATCAAGGGTCAGATGCTTAACTGACTGAGCCACCCAGGCTCTCCTTCCCTCGGTTTCTAAAATGTGTCATAAAATGTGTCTAAATGTGTCATGTGTCTTCCAGTGTTAATGTAGCTACCTGCCTGCTTACCTTCTGTCCACTTGTCTGTCTCTTCATTTCTATTTTTTTTTTTTTTGCTTCAGCCCCAAATCACTTTTTAGAAGAAAACATTCCTGCCCATATGAAATCTGTGTGGAAGATCATCCTCCATATTCCTGTAGCACCTTGTTTCTTACGTGTAGTAGCATTTATTACATTATATAATTGTATTTTTTCTTTTTATGATCTACCTTTTGGTAGATTATATGCATCATGAAGTCAATGTCATTTTTTTCCAGTGTTGTAACTTTAGCATCTAACTAGTACTTTGCACATAGTAGGGCTAATTAAATATTCATAATATTGGCAAAAATAAGAAATTGGTAATTGTGTGGATAAACATAAGTGGAAATAGGCATTTCACACATTATTGATATAAATTCAAATTATCCTCTTTTGAGGACAATCTGGCAATATCCATTAATATTTTAAATGCACATCCATGCTTTTTTGACCAGCTACATACTGATAGGAATCCATGATGCAGGGGTGCAGGGGTGCACAATAAAATATTGTTTATAATACCCAGAGATTAGGGGAAAAATTCTAAGTATCCTTCAAAAGGAAGTATTTGAATCAATCATGGGACATTCATGCAGTGGAATGCTTTGCAATCATTGGAGAAAAAACCATCTAACAAATCCAAATGGTCAGATAGAGAGTGCATTATTAAGTAAAAAAATAATAAAAATAAAGACGCACAGAGCAGTGTTTTTAGTATACTGATGTTGGTGAGATATGGTAGTCATAAATGTTTGAATATGAAAAGACTCTGTCACAAGAAAAACCCCAGAAATGTATTACTTGATTTCCCTCTGGGGACTTTGGAAACTAATGAAATATGATTAGATCCCATGTTCTATCACTTCAGTCTCCCGCCAGCAACCTGTTTACTTAAATCTCTGATTTCTGATGGACACTGGAGAGGGAAGAAGGGAGATTTCCTATCCACTGTATTCTCTTTGTTCTACATGAAGTTTTTTACCTTTGATAAGTCTCACCTAATTAAAAAAATACAGTCATGTCATTTGATTGATTGGAGGGTATGACCATAATTATATTAGCGGTTCATCTGAGTAAAGAACATTTTGAATTCATAGCTTCAAAACATTTTTCAGGTACTACTTGACTGAGTCTCATACACGTCAGTCATGTGAGCTATGGAAGTAATATTTGAAGAGATTTTCCAGGCTGTACATAACACAATGAGAGTTCTGCCAACTAATTTCTTCATAACAAAGCATAATATAAGATGTAATAAAATAGGATGTTAACTTTTGAATTTCACCAAATTTCCCAGTAGAATGAATCACTTAGCAAATAGTTTATAAAAAAGTAACTATATCATTTATTGAGCATCTTCTGTGTTCTAAGCATTGTGCTAAATAAACATTTTATTTTCACCATTTCCTTTAATCTTTTCCATAATCCTACATTGTCATCTCCATTTCCCAAGTGAGGAAACTAACACTCAGAGAGCTTATGTAACTTGCAAGTGCTGTTACTGTTATTTGAGCACAGGTCTGTGTGGCTTCAAAGCCCAGGCTCTTTCCCGGGTCAAGTTCGTGTCATAAATATTCAGTTTTGTCACTTCCACCAAAGCTTTGAGTAAATTTTTATGATTTCTAAAAAATTTAAATTCACTGCCTGCTTTTTATGCAATATCATGGTTACAAAGTGACTTTGGAAAGAAGAATAAAAATTTCTCTGGAAAGAACTTTGGTATGATTTGTGTTTATGTTTGTTGATTTATAACTTGCTGGTGTATCTTTTTATTGTAGATATAGGATCCACCCTAGCAAGAATGGTGCTCAGATATCAGATGAAAAGCGTTGTGGAAGAAGGAGCAGCCTCAGGCAGCGATGGGAATTTTCCTGAAGAAGTTCTTGATAAAGTTGATGAATGGACCTTCATTCCAGACTCTTGTGTAGACAGTGTGTTTGGTCACAGTGACGACCTGGATAGTGAAGGTATGTATTCCAAAGAAATATTCCCTTTATGTTTTAAAAAATTTATGCGCTGGTGTTGAACGATAGAAACTGAGACAAGAATCTGATTTAATTCGTTTGTAAAACTTGAGGAAACGTGTTCATCATTGGAAATAGTTAATGCTCACTAATTCCAGTTAAGGCAATGACTCAAGAAAATGTATCTGCACTTCCAAAGTATTAGAATATTAACCATGATCAGTTAATTGTGACTAATGTAGTGAAAACACTGAATCAGGCTAGAATTGGATTCCATGTTTCATCATTGACAAGGTCCTTTTGTGGGTTTGTATGCTCCTCACCCTTACTGAAGATAGTGTTGCAAATCTTCTAGCATTAGAAAAAATGTATGTAAAATGTCTGGGAGAGTGCTTGCCAAATAGGAAATGCTTCATTAAAAAATTTTTACCTTTAGAGGAAATAAAGTAATTTTAATATTTTAATAACTCTCCTGAAATAACTTAAAATAATTGACATGGCAATATATTTAATGACAGTAACTAGGGTGGACATATTTAACATTATGCAATTTGGTAAAAATGGGGTGTAGTGCTTTTTTATTAACAGTATGATTGAAAACTTTGGGTGACCCATAAAGGTATTTGAGAAGGCAAACAGTAAGAGTTCTCCCCAAATCTCAAAATCTCTGGCCCACATGTTTTCTTTTTTGGCCCAAGTATTTTTTAAAACCAACTTTATTTATATATAATTAATATGAAATAAAATGCACCCATTTTAAGTGTGTGTTTTCATGGGTTTTGAAAGATTTGTACATCCATGCAGTCATCACCACTATTAAATTATGCAACATTTCCATCATCTATAAAAGTTCCTTTTATGCCTTTTCACAAATCCCCCAATCCTTGGTCCCTGCAACTACTGATCTTTTTGTCGCTATAGATTAAATTAGTATTTTCTTAAGTTTTATATGAATAGGATGATACAGTATGTTCTCTTTTATGTCTTGTTGTTTTCCAAAGTAGTTACACCATGTACACTTCCTTCAGCAATATGAACTCTCTAGTTGCTGTACATCTTTGTCATACTATACTGCTTGATATCATCAGGCACTTTAATTTTAGCCGTTCTAGTGAAGGTGTAGTCCTAACTCATTTGGGCTTAATTTTCATTCCCTGATGACTATAGATATTGAGAATATTTTCATGTTTTTATTGACAATTCACATTTGTTTTTGCAAAGTATCTTTTCAGAACTTTTGCTGACTTTTAGTTGGGTTGTTGTCTTACTATTGTATTATAAGAGTTCTTTATGTCATAAAGAGTTCTTCATATTTAGGTAGAATTCCTTTGACAATATATAAATTGCAAATATTTTCTCCCTGTCATAGTTTGTCTTTCATTTTATTAATGTTATTTTTTAAAGAGCATAGATTTTAAATTTAGATAAAGTACAGGTTTTGAGTTTTTTCTTTTATGGTTTGTGTTTTTTATTCCTTTTAAGAAATATTTCCTATCCCAAATTTTTGACTATTTTTCCCGTGTTTCCTCATAGAAGTGTTAAAACCTTAGCTTTTACATTTAGTCTATAATCCATTTTAAGTAATTTTTATGTATGTCACTGAAGGATTGACAGTACTTTTTTTTACATATGGATATCCAGTTTTTCAACATCATTTTGTGAAAACACTATATTTCTTCATTGAATTAATGGCATTTTTGTCCAACTTAATTGACCATATAAGCGTAGTTCTATTTCTGCATTCTTTATTCTGTGGGATTAATTTATGTCTTCATCTGTATGCTGATGACATACTGCCTTGATTACTTTAGCTTAATGGTAGGTCTTGAAATCAGATAGTGTAAATCCTCTGGTGTTTTTTGTTTGTTTTTTCCAAAATTGCTCTCACTATTCTAGGTTTGTTGCATATCCGTATACATTTTGAGTCAACAAATTAATTTTGTGCTGGAGTTTTTATTAGAATTAAATACATACATTTAATGTAGAATTACCCTATTAATTATATACTATTAATATTACATAATATAGAATTAACATATGAATAATTTCTTCAGATAAATCTATAATAAATCTAGGAGAATTGATATCTTAATATGAGTCTTTTGACATATAAATGTATATATTTTCATTTATTATTTTAAGTTTCTCTAACCAATTTTTTTATTGTATATTTTCTGATGGTATTGTAAATAGTATTGTATTTGAATTCCAATTTCCAATTGTTCACTGATGGCATAGAGAAATACAGTTGATTTCTTTGTATATTAATATTGTATTTTGTGGACTTACTTGTTTAATGTGTGTCTCTAACAGCTTGTTGTTGACTCCACAGTTTTCTATGTTCACAATAAGGCCAATTGCTAATAAAGACAGATCTCTTCCTTTCTAATCTATATGTCTTTTTTGTTTTTCTTGTCTTATTGCATTGACTAGGACTTCTAGTACTATGTTGAATAGAAGTGTTCAGAGTAGGCATTGTTTCCTGGTTTCCAAATTTAGGGGGAAAGCATTCAGTCTCTCATCATTAAGTATGATATTATCTATACTTTTTTTCATAGATAGCCTTCATCAAGTAGAGGAAGTTCCTTTCAGCTAATTGCTGAGCATTTTTATTACTAATGGGTTTTGGAAAATGCTTTTTTGCATCTGTTGAAATGGGCATATTTCCCCCCTTATTCTATTAATATGGCTAGTTATGTTGATTGACTTCCTAATGTTAAACTAAACTTGCATTTGTGGGATAAATCTCACCTGGTGTGATACATTATCCTTTTTTATATATTATTGGCTTTGATTGTCTAAAATTTTGTTAAAGCATTTTGCATCTGTGAGGAGTATTGGTCTGTAGTTTTATGTTTTCTTATAATTATGAGAGTAATGCTAGCCTCTTTTAAATGAGTTGGGAAGTGTTTCCAACTCCACCATTGTCTTTAAAATTTTGTATAATAGAGGTTATTTCCTTCTTAAATGTTTGATAGGCTTCACCAGTAAAGCTATGTAGGTTTGGAAATTTATTTGGGGGGGGGGCTATTTTTATCATAAATTTAATAAGTTTAATAGCTTTATGGTTATTTTCATTTTCTATTACTTCTTGCTTCAGTTTTTGTAATTTTCAACTTTCAAGTAATTTGTCCATTTTACATAAGTTGCCAAACTTGTATTTAATGTCATTCATAATAATTCTCCTACTGTCCTGTTAACCTTTGTAAGAGATACCTGATCTTTAATTCTTTTTTTTCAAGAACATTTATATATCTTTTTTATTAGATTAGCTTTAAAAGGAATTTGAGAGGTCTTTCATAATGAAACACTGCTTTTCAAATTGCATGGCTTTATTGTCTATCTGTATATGAGTCCTGAAATTCTTTACCTGGTGTTGATAAAGGTCTGGGTTTTACAACTGGTTACTGTGTTGAGTTAGAAGCTTCCTCTTCAATCAGGATTAAACATATATAGGCCACAAGTAGTTTTAAATTTGTTTTAAAAGAGTCCTGCTTGGTGACAAGCTAATGGTCCCACTTAAATGAGCAGATTTTAAATGGATATTTAAAAAAAAATGGCTATTCTGGATTTCTTGATCCATTCACAGTGATCTCCAAGAAATTAAATAAAAATTTCCCAAAAATACACAATATAGATCTGCCTAGAAAGCACAATGCACAGATAGTATAATGTGACACTTTGTACAACTCAGAGTTAGATATTTGAATGACACAGGGGCTCCCAGATAAAAAGGCTGTTGTAGTACACCTTTGCAATCACACAGACCAGCCCCCGCCCCCAATCAACAGAACACAATTTCTACTAGACCTCAAAATGCTTTAAATCTTGACATTGGTAATTTGTGTCTTTCCCTTTGTATGTTCATTGGCTCAAGTTTATTAATTTGATTGCTGTTTTCAAAGAATCCGCATTTTGTTTCATTGATTCTTCTCTGTCATTTGTCCATTTTCTTTTTTACTCATTTTTGCTTTAATCTTTGTTTCCTTTATTTTACTTATTTTCATTTGATTTGGCTCTTCTTTTTATAGATTCTTAATGTGGATGCTTAGAACACTGATTTTTAGACCTTTTTGTTATTTTCTAGTATAAACATTTAAGACCAATACAAATTCTTTTGGGGACCACGTTAGCTGCATCCCACAATTTTTGTATGTTCTGTTTATATTCAGTGTTGAAAATTTTCTGATTTCCTTTGTGATTTTTTTGGAGTCATGGATTATTTGGGAGAGTGTTGTTTGTTTTCCATATATTTGGAAACTTTTCCAATATCCCCTTGTTATTGATATCATATATAACTTTGTTGTGGTCAGAGAATCTAATGATTTATAGTCTTTTTAATTTATTGAGACTTGATTTTTGGACTACTGTCTGGTCTGTGTTGGTGAATGTTCTATGTGTCACTTAAAAGAATGTGTATTCCGCTATTGTGGGGTCAATTAGGTCAAATTGGTAGTATTTTTTAGGTCTTCTATATCTTTACTAATTTTTCTCTCTATTGTATTTGATGAATAAATGTTGAAATTGTAACCATGGATTTGTTAATTCTTCTTTTAATTCCATCTGTTTATGCTTTCTGTGTTATGGAGCTTTGTTATTGAATGCACAAAAATTAAGGATTGTAATTTTTTGGTGACTCAAACCCTCCATATGATCCATCTAGTATCCTTTTTTTCCTCTTGAAGAACTCCTGTTCACATTTCTTATAGTGCAAATCTGCTGGAAACCCCTGTGCCAATTACTGAAGCTCTTTTTTCAAGACTCTGCCCAGAACTCCCAGCTTAGTTAGTCTCCATGAGCATTGATCTCCACCTCTTCATCTCAGGAACACCATTGGGCTTTGTTTAAATTCCTTCTCCCTGTGCCTGTGGCCCTTAATGGTCTTCAGGCAGAAAGCCAGGGTGAGCATAAGGCTTATATAATTTGTATCCCTTCTTTCAGGCACTACAGCATCCTGAACCTTTTGTTGGTTGCCTAGTGTTTGAAATCAGTTGTTCAAAATATTTCTTCCAAGTTTCTAGTTGTCTGTGGGGAGAGTTGTCAGGTTTGCTGTCTGTTACTCCATCATGCCTGAAAGAAGAATTCTTATTATGTATTTTTAAATAAAGAAAAATGTTAGAATTGCTGACATAAAAATAATTATAAAATGCCTTTGTTGCTTCTATAAACAATATGCTCATAGAACTTTCACAAACATAAAGTGGGATAATTATGAAAATGTAATAATTATAAGATACAAAAATGTAATTAACTTTGAAGTCTATTTTATTAAGTTCCTTAAGCATGAAATAATTAAAATTATAGGGTAAATTAAATTTTAATAGTGAACCAAGTAGGAAGTATCTGTTTCAACTTTAAGATTTATATAAATATTACAAAATTGATTTTTGGATATGTAGATTTTATAATTTGTTTTGAAACTTAAAATTCATTCTTTATGCTTATAAGATAGAGTGCTAGGATTTATGATCTCATAATTTTTCAGTAATATATTTTTGTCCTTAAAAATATATTTATTGATTCTTATTTTGTTGAAAATGAGTAATTTTTTTTTTTGAGAGAGAGAGAGTGCTAGCAAGGGAGGGGAAGAGGAAAGAGAGAGAGAGAGAGAGAGAGAGAGAGAGAGAGAGAGAGAGTGAATCTCAAGCAGTCTCCATGTTCAGTGTGGAGACCACTGCGGGCCTCAATTTACAACCATGAGATCACGACCTGAGCAGAAATCAAGAGTCACTCAGCCAACTGAGCAATCCAGGAGTCCTGGAAATCCATAATTTTAAAAGTAGTTCTTCTAGGGTGCCTGGTGGCTCAGTTGGTTGGGCGCCTGACTCTTGATTTCGGCTCAGGTCATGATCTCACAGTTTCATGAGTTTGAGCCTCATGTTAGACTTTGTGCTGACAGCGCAGAGCCTGTTTGGGATTCTTCCTCTCTTTCTGCCCTTCTCCCGCTTGCGATCTTTCTGTCTCTCTCAAAATAAATAAATACACATTACATTAAAAACATCTTTTTAATGTTTATTTATTTTTGAAAGAGAGAGAGAGAGAGAGAGCGTGAGTGGGGGAGGGACAGAGAGAGAGGGAGACACAGACTCTGAGGCAGGCTCCAGGCTCTGAGCTATCAGCACAGAGTCAGATGTGGGGCTCAAACCCACAGTGAGATCATGACCTGAGCTGAAGTCAGACACTTAACCGACTGAGTCACCCAGGTGTCCTTAAATAAAATTTTTTAAAAGAGAAGTAGTGCTCCTCTCCTCTATCTCAGCAGAATATTGACAACTAAACTCATTATTTTACTTTAACGTCATTTGATAAATGAAACCATATAATATGAAATTTAAATAGAGATGTTGTCAAGATTGCTGAATATTAAATAATTTAGTGTGATCCCAATATTTAAATAAAATTTGAAAATTTGCTAAAAGCAATTCAAAGAAACCAAGAAGAATAACATTGGTCAGATTTTTGTGTAAACTTTCTTTGCTTCCTGTACATACATGTATTTATTATAGCATGTAACTATTTTTTTAGTTGGCTTTTCCTACTGTACTATGAACTCAGATGAGGCATGGATTGTTTTTCCTGCTTATCTTTATTCTGCACTTATTCAGTATCTGGTCTAAGATAGCCATTCAGTAAATATTTATGGATGAAGAGAAATGTAGCTGAATTTTGAAAATGAAAAGCCAACATAGTTTATTATTTCCATTGTAAAACTGTTACAGTGGGAATTGGGAAATTTCCATCAATGAATATATGTGTTATCTTTTATGATTGTACTATGATACTAGCATCTTATGATTGAGTCAGCATTTCTTATTTGCCTTTATTTTATCATTTAAAAATAGGAAGTGAAGGCTCATTTCTTGTGAAAAGAAAATCCAATTCAATTAGTGTGGGAGAATTTTACCGAGATCGTGCCTTACAGCGTTGCTCACCAAATTTGCAGAGACATTCCAATTCATTGGTAAGTTATGATTAATTGTGATTATGTTGTGTGTTTTGTTATTAGTATTCTCTTGATAACTGAAATTATGTGTCAAAGCTAGGAGCTACTGGTACAGCAATTCCCTAATATTTGAAAACTTTATATACAGAATATATATATATATATATATATATATATATATATATACACATATACATATAAGCCATTTTAAATGTACATTTCTTGAGCTTTTGGGACCATATGTGTACTAGGTACACTTCAAAATGATTTATCTTTTTTTTTTTTTTTTTTTTTTCAGAGCTCCGTATCTATGGAGCCCAGGCTAGGTCTCTCTGTCTTATGGTGTGGCTTGGTCCTCTGAGTACTTTTGCTGGAAGTCTTACAGTGATCCTTAAGGAAACCAGATAGGAAACTGTTCTCTTCGCTGCAAGAAATGATAGTGATTTTATTATAAATGTCTATTTGTTTAATAGGGACCCATTTTCGATCATGAAGATTTACTGAGGCGAAAAAGAAAAATATTGTCTTCAGACGACTCACTCAGTAAGTATTTGACAATAATCGTAAATAAATAGATATTTTGAGGAGAATACAGTACTTTGTTAAATTTCCTCTGTTCAATTTTTTTGGGTGTTAATTTCATCGTACATAACCTTCAAATTCTGTGTACCTAATGATATCACACACTGTAGAAAAATGAAATACAGTTATAGATTTAAAACTTTACCTTTTATGATGCTATGTAGGACTGACTCTTTTATCCTTTCTACTACTTTCCTGAAAGGCAAATAGTACCGTCACCAATGCAACTCTTCATCTCTTTCTGCAGGTCTATTGTTTTTTTTTTTACACTACTAATACCATTTGATTAAATATGTATTATTTATTGTCCACCTCTGCCACTGGAATGTAAGCTCTGTAGTTTGTTTTCTACTGAATCTCCAGTGCCTGGAAGGGATCCTGACAGTAGTAGGTGATCAGTAAATATTTACCAAGTGAACTTAAATTACTTGCTTATGTTTCCATTGTTTGTTTGTTTTTGACAAAAGGGTCATCAAAACTTCAATCCCATATGAGGCATTCAGACAGCATTTCTTCCCTGGCTTCTGAGAGAGAGTATATTACATCATTAGACCTTTCAGCAAATGAACTAAGAGACATTGATGCCCTAAGCCAGAAATGCTGTATAAGTGGTCATTTGGAGCATCTTGAAAAGCTGGAGCTTCACCAGAATGGACTCACGAACTTTCCACAACAATTGTGTGAAGTAAATTTAATTTATCCTTATTACTCTCAGGATATTTGAAGAGCTTTTGCAGTTTGATCTAATTTGCATGGTTAAATCTTTACAAAGAAGGATCTGCTTCTGCTTCATTGGATAGTAATTCCCCCTTTCTTGTAGTTGTCACATTAGTATCAGTCTATGTGGTGTTCAAGAACATCTTTGAGGATGGGGACCTGATGAAAAGGAATGCTAGGTTCTGTCCTGATGATACATGTGTACATGGTAGGATGTATCAAGGCTATACTTTCAGTTATTTACTTCTAGAAGACAACTTAAACTGTTTAAAGTAGGTAGACTGTTACACCTGGTTTAGTGGCACTGGCTCTGGCTTAGCTACCAGCTGTTTAACAGTAAGTGTTACTTTGGCTGCTCTAAGCTTTCATTTCCTTACCTGCAGAAATACAGAGGCTCAGCTAAACTATCCGTAAGGCATTTATTGAGTTTTAAAATTATATGAGACTTAAAAGTTGATTCTTTTTGCTCAGAGTTCCTATTTTCAAAAATTAAAGTATTAGATGATCTGCCAATAGAATAGTCCTCTGAATATTGACTTTGTTCATCATTTTTATGTACTGTAGACAAGAGCCAAAGATTCACTGATGAATTAAAATAATCTTAATAAAATATTTAAATTATTAAACTGAATTCTTAGACTGAACTGCAAAGTTTGATGAAAAAACTGTATTTTTCTTCCCTTTTCTCACCTATAAAGCTTACGATAATTTTGAGACTTTTTAAAGCAACATTAACGTTGCATTTTTTAAGTATATTTAAGTGGTGTCTTTCCTTTACAGTGTGTGTATTTGGAGAAAGGGAGGACAGTCTTCTTGCAACCCATGTCTGAAATGTGTTCACTCTCTCCTTCTCCCCCTCTTCGCCAGTCTAAATCCACCAAGTCACAAGGGTCCTTACCCTTTTCTTTTCTTCTCCTCTTCATCCCTCCAGACCAGGTTGGCTACACACCCGATTTACATTTCCATGGCATCCATGTTTTTCCCCCAGTGCTCATTCACTTATAAATTTTGATCTAAGGTATATTCTCTTCACTAAATTGTCAACTTCCTGAGAACAGGAACTGTTTCAGGCTTGTTCATGTCTGTTCTCAGTGCCTCATAATGTCTTCCATACAGTAGAGCCTTAATAGATGATTATTGAATTAATTCATGAAGGAATTAATGACTGACACTTGGTACACCTTCAATAAGTATTAGTTACAGAGTAAGTAAAATAGGACTAGAATATAGCTTAGCTAAAAAAAAAAAAAAAGAGGATTTGAAAAGAGCATGACAGGTTGAAAAACATCAGGGTATTTAAAGACCAGACCAGCTCAGAATCTCTTAAGGAAATTTTAAATTGGCACCAATAGATGGCAGTTTTTAAAATCACCGCTTGAGGGGCACCTGGGTGGCGCAGTCGGTTAAGCGTCCGACTTCAGCTCAGGTCACGATCTTGCGGTCCGTGAGTTCGAGCCCCGCGTCGGGTCTGGGCTGATGGCTCAGAGCCTGGAGCCTGCTTCCGATTCTGTGTCTCCCTCTCTCTCTGCCTCTCCCCCGTTCATGCTCTGGCTCTCTCTGTCTCAAAAATAAATAAACGTTAAAAAAAATATAAAAAAAAAATAAAAAAAAATAAAATCACCGCTTGTAGGTGTCTATGCCAAAAAATTTCCTGGTTAAAATTTGGGAATGAATAATGTAAAAATACATTTTTTTGAATAATCTGGTAGGATCTGAAACAGTGATAGATATTTTGAAACAACTTCTGGGGCAAAGATCCATTAATATAACCTTTATAATCATGTCAAACTCTAGATTTCTGTGAGGATAAATATATTGGTATATAACGAAGAGCAGAGAGAAGAGATTATTTTTTATATTGTAGCCCTTTGACGACAATCCATACCAAAGATTTAAAACATTGACATATAAATGGAAAGTTTCTTATTGTCATGGTAAAATTAGAAAGTGCTTAAAAATGGAAAATAGAGATTTGAAACAAAAAGTTTTATAAAAAAGAGGAAGTCCTAAAATGAAACCTGTATACAATGACTACTTTTTTGGTTAAGTCATATTTATATTAAAATGTATAACAGTTTCTAAAAGCTAGTATTTAAAAATGTATTCCCAGGATTATGTCATACTGTTTATTCATTAATTAATTCAAATATTTGTTGAGGCTTATTCTGCTTCCATTTCACTCTTTGCGGGAATAATTTGCAAAAACAAAACAAAACTGAAATAAGCTCTTAACCCCGTTTTTCTGAATTGCTTTTGACAGTTACCTGTTATGTTTTCCTGGTTTTTACCCATTTAATAGCAGGGATGGTTGGATTAGTCATTATACTGAGGCTCTCTTATGGATTGTGTTTTCAGGTTTTTGGAAAATTCTTAATGGTTCTAGTTACCAGCGGTATGGAAGGCAGAAATATGAGCTAATTTGAAGTTTTTCAGATGGTTAGAGAATTTTAAAATATTGTCTTTCCAGACCCTGAAGTGTTTGACACATTTGGACTTGCACAGTAATAAATTTACATCATTTCCCTCTTACTTGTTGAAAATGAATTGTATTGCCAACCTTGATATCTCTCGAAACGACATCAACCCCTCAGTAGTTTTGGATCCTGCAGTGAAGTGCCCAACCTTGAAGCAGTTTAACTTGTCATATAATCAGCTGTCTTCTTTTCCTGAGAACCTTGGTGATGTGGTAGAGAAATTGGAACAGCTCATTTTAGAAGGGTAAGAAAGGGGCTCATTAAATACAAAAGGGTTGCCTTACATTGAAGTTTCATAAGAATGACAAAATATGCTGACATTATTTCTATAGCAATGGGTTTTAAACCATAATATGAGAAGAGACTGAGGGAATTAATATTATAGTTTCTATCAGTTGACTTAAATTTTTACAACTAATTTAAAACTTAATCAGTCTGCTTTGATGCTATTCTTTGAAGGCATATTGTTTTGATTTTTTTCTTCAAAGCATATGAATTCATGCAATTTAATCCTCATTTTGTTTCTTATAACTAGAAATAAAATATCAGGAATATGTTCCCACTTAAGCCTGAAGGAACTGAAAATTTTAAACCTTAGTAAAAACCACATTACATCCCTATCAGAAGATTTCCTTGAGGCGTGTCCTAAAGTGGAGAGTTTCAGTGCCCGAATGAATTATCTTGGTAAGTATCCTGTGGGAATCTCCTTTTAACCGGTATTAGAGGATGAGTCATACATGGACATTTCAGGTGGGGATATAAAGGTGGCATTTCAATTTAAATGTAATGGGGGAATTTCATATATAAAGTTAACAGGTCAGTGATTTAAAAAAATGAGTTTTCAAGCCATGAAAACGTGGAAGAAACTTAAACGCATATTGCTGCATGAAAGAAGCCAATCTGAAGAGGCTACATGCTATATGATTCCAACTATATGACATTTTGGATAAGACAGAACTGTGGGGACAGTAAAATAACCAGTGATGGTCAGGAGTTTGGAGGGAGGGAGAGAGGAATGAGGAGGTGAGTGGGATTTTTAGGACAGTGAAACTATTCTGTGTGACGCTGTAAAGTGGGTACGTGTCATCATACATTTGTCCTAGAGGACATACAACATGAAGAGTGAACTTTATTGTAAATGATGACTTTTAGTTAATAATAATGTATTAATATTGGCTTACCAATTATAACAAATACACCAAGCTATGCAAGTTATTAGTCATAAGAATAAAAATGTGTGTGTGTGGGGAGGGGGAGTGATGGTGAAGAGAGAAGGGCTTTAAGGGAACTCTTCGTACTTTCTGCTCAATTCTTCTGTACACCTGAAGCTACCCTAAAAACTAGTTTATTTTTAAATTCTATGTTTTTTATTTATTTTTGGGACAGAGAGAGACAGAGCATGAATGGGGGAGGGACAGAGAGAGAGGGAGACACAGAATCGGAAACAGGCTCCAGGCTCTGAGCCATCAGCCCAGAGCCTGACGCGGGGCTCGAACTCCTGGACCGCGAGATCGTGACCTGGCTGAAGTCGGATGCTTAACCGACTGCGCCACCCAGGCGCCCCTATTTTTAAATTCTAAAACATAAAAATTTTTAATACTGAAAAAATTTTCAATTTAAAAAATTGCAGCAGATTGCTGTTGTCATAGACTAAAATGACATTTCCTTGGACTCCCAGATAGTCCTTTATACTGTGGTTCATTTTAGTCTGGAAAACTAAAAATGCATATGGCTGCATGAACTGGTTGAAGCCAGAATACTGAGTGCCCAACTGAGGTTTACTCAATTTTTTGGATTATAAATATAGTTACTGTTATTATTTCTTTTGGAAATAAAATTAATCAGTTAACAGTTTTCAAATTAGTAAGGTTAATGTGTATTCATTGAGCACTTGCTCTGATACTACAAGATATTCTAGTAATACAGAATATGATCATCACTTTTATTAAAAGTTGGGGAATACTCCATTTTCTCTTAGCATGTGAGATAGCAGGGAATTATGTTTATCTGAACATAAGTTCAGTAGTCTATCTGAACATTCTAGTATTAAGGGACAAAATACTTTTATGGAAATATATGGGGGCTCCCCATATTTTATCTTCCTCAAGAAGATAAAAGGAGGCCACGTGTACCTTCCCATCCATGTATACTGACTGACTCTGTAAAATACTATTTAATACTGCTTAAAAGCAGAATACAATTTGACATATCCTAAAATATTTTATTTTGTTGGAACTTTCAGAAGCTAGTAATGATAAAAGATATGTAAATTTGTATAATATTTTCTTCCTTTCTCCCTTCTTCTAGGCCTCTTGAATATTGCCCATTTTCCTACTATGGACCTGAAAATGGGGGATAGAGTGGTTCCCTCTCTAATGAGCAAAGAAAACCCAGTCTCTGTCCTTAGGGAATAAGTAGTTAGGTTCAGAAGACAGGCATTCAGTAACTAAGCTAAGTGTTGTGAGGAAAAGTTGAGGATGCTACTGGGGTACCTCGGTGGGGAGTGGAGGCTCATATCCAGACTGTGGAGACAGGGAAAGGTTTCTGTGTCTCTGACACTTAAGTTGGATCTGGAAAGAAGAGCATCCCAAGAAACCTGAGGCTTGATTCATACGTCATCTCAGCTAAATCTCATAAAAATCCTATAGGGTAGGATAGGTATGAACTCTGATCGACTGAGATTTTTGTGTGACATAGAGGTGTAGAATGAATTAACTAGTTGTAGTGGAAACTTGAATATAACCAAGTTCAAAAATCTGTTTGCTTTGCACTACAACAACTGTGTAGTTTTAGGGTCTTTCATTTGGAAAGATGCCCTAGGAAGGTGATATCTGAGCAGAACCACTAACCATTACAAATAATCCCACGTGAAATATAGTTTCAGTCCTTTGACTTTATGAGTGTCTTTTCCATACAGCATCTGAACCTCTTAATTCTTAAGAGGAGAATCATTTATTTTGCCACAAATACTTTTCAGATATAGGTAAAAAATAATAGCATGTTCCTTTTCAGCCTCTCAGGAAAACAGCTTTGAGCAGTGTTTTGGAACACTTTGACTCTTGAAGATTTTACTAGAGAAAATATAACCCATTGAAAATGCTAAGAAGTAATTTCTCAAGCCACTTGCATAGAACCATAGAGCTTTAGATATCTGAAGAATCTCAGAATTCATCTAGTGTAGCTGCACTATTTTACAGATAAAAAATAGGCTGAATGATTTGCTCATTTTCCAAAATTGTGTCCACAGAGTTTTATTTATTATACTTCATACTGTATTTCCTTTTTGGAAGTTCATAAAATATATGAGAATATTGAGGACGCTGAGATATTTCACCTTATTTTACTTAAATGTTTCCCCAATCTCTTAAGATCGATCATATGATCAAAGAATACTTTTATTAAGTAACATCCACTGTTGTTGCATAGAACACTCTTTATTAGGTGGTACTGTAAAGAATTTTTATCTTTACGTTGTATTGTGTATTAGTTTTCAAAGTGTTTTTTTTTTTTAATTTTTTTTTTCAACGTTTTTATTTATTTTTGGGACAGAGAGAGACAGAGCATGAACGGGGGAGGGGCAGAGAGAGAGGGAGACACAGAATGGGAAACAGGCTCCAGGCTCCGAGCCATCAGCCCAGAGCCTGACACGGGGCTCGAACTCATGGACCGTGAGATCGTGACCTGGCTGAAGTCGGACACTTAACCGACTGCGCCACCCAGGCGCCCCTCAAAGTGTTTTGTTATATTTACTTAAGAGTAATATGAATTAATTTATAATTTATGTACACATAATATCACATAATTTGGAATGAATATTCTAATAATTTTTACTCTGTACAGATGTTGGGCAGAGATTTGTGTTCAGATAATTGTTTAGATTTCAGATGAAAATACTCTTATAAGGATGGTGTATTATTTTAATGTTCAGTGTTAGGAGTAAGGATATTACCTTATTTTAAAAGTCAGCATGAAAATGGAAATTGAATTAAGTGACAGGTCCTTGGTAGCTGTTCTTACTGTCAAATCTAATGGAAATCTAGTTAAAATGATTAAAATGTCCCTTATCTCACTTTTATTTTCTTTTAGCTGCTGTGCCTTTTTTGCCTTCTTCTCTGACAAGCCTAAAATTGTCCCAAAACAGATTTACATGTGTTCCTGAAGCAATTTTAAATCTTCCACAGTAAGTTTGCTATTTTAATTTTAAAACCACATGAGCTGGAACAAAGCCCTCAGAAACATGGTTTTGATTTAGGCATATCAATTGATTTATAATTCATAATTGATTTCTAAAGCTATTCAGTTTAATGTTCTTAAATCTATGAATGTTTGTTTTTTACTAGGCAAAACACCCAAGTTGCTATTTGTGTTCTTTAGCTTTTATATCAGGGTGCTATTGTTTTGAAACAATTTAATGTTAATTAATGTTTGCACCATTACAAACAATTGAGGTTATAGTGGCTATCACTTTAACTTTAAAATTTTGCTTGCTCTCAGAGGTTGATATGCTACTAAGATATTATTAACTTTGAAATTATATTTATGTTTGAGTAAAAACTGGAGAAAGAGTGGTTCCCTCACTAATGAGCAAAGCAAACCCAGTCTCTGTCCTCAGGGAATAAGTAATTAGGTTCAGAAGACAGGCATTCAATAACTAAGCTACATGCTGTGAGGAAAAGTTGAGGGTTATACAAGGGTACCTCGGGGAGGATCTCATCCAGACTGTGGAGGCAAGGAAATGTTTGGTGAAGACATTTTTGGTGAGGATTAGGACAATTTATATAGCTCTAGGTATTTGGGGATGTTTCTAGTTAGTTTCATTAAAAAAAATGAAAGCTTCCTATGTTATCTTAAGTACCATTATAACTGTGTTGTATATATTATAAACCAAATCCATAAGTGTATATGTGCAAATATATATATATATATATATATATATATATATATATATATATATATGTATGTATAGGCGAATAATGCTTAGTTATAATCTAGCCATAGAAGATGTCAAACAGACATATAATAATTAATTTCAATCTGGCTTTAGAATGTGTTAGACAATGTTTTAAGTGCTCAATGGTGGATGCTGCCTTTAATTGTCCTAATAGAACTGGAAATAGGTGCTGTTATTATCTCCACTTTATAATGAGAATATGATTTTATTAAAGAGATGAAGTAACTTGCCTAAAGTCACAATTCTTAAACTCTGGTGGCTCAACCTTCTAGTCTTAACTCATGTATACAGGCACCTCTAGAATACAGGTGGTCTTATATTTTAAACATAATATGTTCCTGGGGTGCCTGGGTGGCTCAACCAGTTGAGCGTCTGACTTTGGCTCTGGTCATGATCTCATGGTTTGTGAGTTCAAGCCCCGCGTTAAGCTCTGTGCTGACAGCTCAGAACCTGGAGGCTGTTTCAGATCTGTGTCTCCCTCTCTCTCTGCCCCTCCACCACTCATGCTCTGTCTCTCTCTCTCTCTCTCTCTCAAAAATAAATAAACATTAAAAATAAAAAAACCATAATATGTTCCTGAAAATGTGTTTGAAAGTCAAATATTTATGAAAGTTAGTAGATATATTACCATAAAGGTTTCTTCCCAAATAACTAAAAATGTTATTTGGTCCTTAATTACTCTATACTTTTAGACAACATCTCCAGATATACATTTCTAGCATTTTGTATATATTTCTTTAAAACAATTTTCTGTGAAACAAAAGAATATGCAGTTGGCCAGCTTAAGTTCCCATTGAGGCTAAAAAGGATTGCTTTTGAACAGTCTGGTGATTCTTGGCTTTATCTAAGTTGTATGGTTTGTTAGATATTCACATCTTTTCTCTAAAACAGTCCAATTAATTTTCTTATTTTCACACATCTTTATGAGATAGGGCAGAATCCAGGATAATTGTAAAATGAGAGCAAAAACGTGTAGACCTGAATCTTGGTGTAAATGGTTGAACGACTGCGTGAGCTTAGGTAGAACCAATTCATCATGGTTCAGATATGCTGCATGCAAGGGGTCAGTATATAACTGCAAAAGTCCAGGCAACCTTTACATGGTCAAATATATCACCATCACTGACTGTGTATTCTTCCTACACATGTACGCTTATATGTGACATGTGTTTTTCTGTCGTTTCCTGCAAACTTTGGGGAGTGTATTCCTGCATGAAAGCAACCAATTTGTATTGGGCCTACCACATGCAAGACATCATGTTCAGTGTTGAGATATTTATCATACTGAGACAAGCTGTTAAAAGGTTATGCCCCTGCATGTTATTAATTAGCTCCAGGACATAACCTCTGAAGAATCCTCCCAGTAACGAGGGAAATTGAAAAGAGAAGCGGGGAGCTACATATTTGTAACCCTTGTATAGAAGGCATATTTATAAATCTTGTATAGAAGTGACCATTTTTGCCTTTGTTAATTATGATTTCTCATGCATCATAAACATTGGTAAACACTTGGCTCTTTCATTCTAAGATTGACATTGTCATGGTTCTGAAGTAAGGAAATTATGCTTCAGTTTTGTTTTTAATGGTCCTTATTCATTTAAATGTTGTTCCTAGTGAGACATACTTTTTTCTAGCCCATATATGTCTCTATGAACACACAAGAACACATGCATACTTAGATGTAAATAATGTTAGTTTTAAAGTTGTTTCTCTGGTGAAAATTGCTTGTGATATTATCTCACGTGTTGTGGAAGCACTCATTTGGCTTTTATGTTGACATTGTATTGTTCTAGCTTACGGTCCTTAGATATGAGCAGCAATGATATTCAATATCTACCGAGTCCTGCACACTGGAAATCTTTGAACTTAAGGGAACTCTTGTTCAGTTTTAATCAGATCAGCGTCTTGGACTTGAGCGAAAAAGCACATGTGTGGTCAAGAGTAGAGAAACTGCATCTTGCTCATAATAAACTGAAAGAGGTAAGAGGTCATCCTATTTGTTTAAAATGATTGCCGATTTAATAATGTGCTTTTGTGATTTGAAAACATCACGGATTGGCCATTTTGAAATCTGCTTGATATTTCTTATCTTTGAATAACATCCAATCCTACCATGAAGTAAATGGGCATATTAGCGTAGGTTATCTTTCTTAAAAATCACTTTGTGTTCTAGTTTTGAAGAATTATATGGATATATATATTTAATTATGAATATGTGTAATGCTCTAAGTGTTTTATTTTTCGCTAAATCTCTGATCTCATCACAGACTCACAGATACTCTATATTTCCCAAGTTGTTGCTGAGCCATACGCAGTATGTGTTTTTCAGCTGACTTTCCTATTTTCTTAAACTTGTGCATGCCTCCATCATGCTGCCCTTTACCCCAGTGGGTCAGCCTTCTTTGCTTCACTCCATTGCCTCTGTTGTAAATCTAAAACTGATTTTTCCATTCATCCGAGAAAAAAAATATATTTTTGCCAACTTCAAGTTTTTTTGTATATGAAAGCCAAAAAGAATTAAGTTCAGAAAAACTGTGGGGGCACCTGGGTGGCTCAGTCAAGTGTTCGACTTCAGTCCAGGTCATTATCTCACTGTTCATGAGTTCAAGCCCTGTATCGGGCTCTGTGCTGAAAGCTCAGAGCCTGAAGCTTGCTTCAGATTCTGTGTCTCCCTCTCTCTCTGCCCCTCTCCTGCTCACACTCTGTCTCTCTCTCAAAAATAAACATTAAAAAAAAAATTAAAAAAAAGAAACTGTGAATATTTTTTGCTACTTGTGTTTTTTTTTATTTTGTCAGCAAATCAATGTTTTCTGTTGTAAAAGTAATGCACACTGCTTAACAATTTGGAAGAGGAAAAAATAAAAAGACCCCCTACCAGGATACTACCTAAAGTGTAAACATTTAGTTATATTTTTAGAACATTATGTTGTATGTAAGTTTATAACTAGATCTTTATAGTTTTACTGAAGAACATAGTGTAAAGGAACAGGCTGAAGTCACAGATGACTGGATTTAGATAAATATAAAAAACTTCTTTACTTTCAGTGTTGTGAGGAGGAGATGTTTACCAAGGGAGAATGGGTCTTTAAAGATTATAAATAAGTGATATATATTGTTTGGGGTAAGTCATTTATACTTGCATATATTTGTATTGACAACTATGACAGATTCTGCTGAGAGATTATTCAAGTTGCAGATAGGCTCTCTGAGCCTTTCTCATTTCCTAGTAAGCACCTTGTTTCTTGGCAACACACATTTCTTCCTTCCTACCAACAGGATTTGCCCCCCCTTTTTTTTTTTATCTCATTAAGATTCCTCCTGAGATTGGCTGTCTTGAAAACCTGACCTCCTTTGATGTCAGTTACAATCTGGAACTGAGATCCTTTCCTAATGAAATGGGGAAATTAAGCAAAATATGGGATCTTCCTTTGGATGAACTGCGTCTTAATTTTGATTTTAAACATATAGGATGTAAAGCCAAAGACATCATAAGGTTAGATAATTTTATTTCCATTTTTAAAATTAAGTTTGCTTCAGATGTTTTTTAGTCTGTGACTTCGATGGATATAATAGTTATGATTTAGGAAATAATACATAGTACTGTTTCATGGTAATATGCTATGTGTCATTTGCCTTTTATTTAATAAATGGGTTCATTTGGTGCCACTGAAGAGCTTTTCATTTTCTCCTAGCCAAGCTGATGTGGAGAGAATGGCTTTCCCTTCTTATCCATGCTTTTCATTAGAAATGGACTCTAAAAGGAAATTATGGCTATTTGGTCTCTTGTTACAAATATATGTTCTAAAGAAATAGTGCAAAGTATAATGACTTCTCAAGCTGCATTTCATATAGTGAATAGTTACCATGTGTCTGTTATATCTTAAAGCATTATAGATACTTAAATGATATAAAATTACTAACTTCGATTTTGCCTGTGAGGGTGAATAACCTACTAACCTTGGTCATTTTTGAAACCACCAAAGCTCTCCAGACATCACTGCTTGTGGTCTTCACACATTATGAACTTCAAATATCTTTGGTAATGGACTGTATCTTACTCTCTGTCACCACTTCAGTGTGTCAGTCTTACTATTACCTACTTGTAAAGTTATTTAATCCCATTTCCACCAAATTACTCCTATCTATATTTATCTTGCAGGCTTCAGCTCATTTGTCACCTCTCTGTATCCATGACTTGACTATAATATCCAGCAGGGCAGGGACCATGGCTGCATTCACTCATAGTGTGATTCTTGTCACCTAACGCAAAGCCTGGCATATAATTGATCATTGTTGAATTACCAGTGAACTACATACTTACTTAATTCTCTTTGCTTAAATTTTCTTAAATTACATTTTACTTTTTATCTTTTTATGAGGAAAGATTTGGTTTTCTGTTCCCCTAGACTTGATTTAATTTGCAAAGAAAGGCTTTGTCACTAGCTAAACTAAACATGACTACCTTTTATTCTACCTGATTGTTTCCCATGATTTTCTCTCCTGAAACTGGATAGATGTTCAAATTAAAATCGGTTCAATTCTTGGTAAACATTTAGCAGAACTACTTTTCAGTGTATTATGCTGTATGATGAAGCCACTATATCTACTTATAAATGTGTTTAACATTTTGAGTAGGGGAGACTGGAGTACTTTAGAAATTGTAGGCATCATTTTCTTTTTTGAAGGATGACTTTTTCAAATTGTGCTGACTTCTTACTAGACATTTGGGCCATCGATATTCTTACTTATTGATAAAAACAGAGGGGCGCTTGGGTGGCTCAGTCGGTTGAACGTCCGACTTCGGCTCAGGTCATGATCTCGCAGTCTGTGAGTTCGAGCCCCGCGTCGGGCTCTGTGCTGACAGCTCAGAGCCTGGAGCCTGTTTCAGATTCTGTGTCTCCCTCTCTCTCTGCCCCTCCCCTGCTCATGCTCTCTTTCTGTCAAAAATATATAAACACTAAAAAAATTAAAAAAACAAAAACAAAACAGCGTAAGTTGTATGTGAGAAAATGATTTCAGTAATAACAGGCACAATATCTGATCTGTCAGGTTGTATTTTCTCAACCATCGAATTAAATCATGAAAAGTAATGATGCCTTTTGTTCAGATCCTTGAGAATGTTGGTCAGAATCCTATTAGATTCTGGATCTAATGGATCAGTCAATATTCCCTAAAATTGACATATTACTTAATTTGCTCCTTTAATTTTAGTTTTTAATGTTTATTCATTTTTTTTTTTTATTTTTTTTTTTATTTTTTATTTTTTTTTAAATTTTTTTTTTTTTCAACGTTTATTTATTTTTGGGACAGAGAGAGAGCATGAACGGGGGAGGGGCAGAGAGAGAGGGAGACACAGAATCGGAAACAGGCTCCAGGCTCTGAGCCATCAGCCCAGAGCCTGACGCGGGGCTCGAACTCACGGACCGCGAGATCGTGACCTGGCTGAAGTCGGACGCTTAACCGACTGCGCCACCCAGGCGCCCCAATGTTTATTCATTTTTGAGAGACAGAGAGCACGAGCAGGGGAGGGGCAGAGAGAGAGGGAGACACAGCATCCGAAGCAGGCTCCAGGCTTTGAGCTGTCAGCACAGAGCCCGACATGGGCCTCGAACTCATGGACCATGAGATCATGACCTGAGACTAGGTCGGACACTCAACCGACTGAGCCACCCAGAT
This sequence comes from Prionailurus viverrinus, assembly GCF_022837055.1. Taxonomy (NCBI): domain Eukaryota; kingdom Metazoa; phylum Chordata; class Mammalia; order Carnivora; family Felidae; genus Prionailurus; species Prionailurus viverrinus. The sequence goes on from NC_062567.1 coordinate 65,053,557, forward strand.
GTCTCAGTTTTGTTCCTTTAAATTTAAACTGTCGCAACATTTCAACATAGTTAAAAATATGACTTTCTATATCCAACATATTTTTAAGAACATTTAAAATCTAGTATTAATTTAAAGGTGGTTTGCTTAGCTACCTACACCACTTCGAATTAGTTTCAATTATTTTTTTCATTAAGATTGTTAGAAAAAGGAACATATTATCTGCTGATAGTATAATAGTTTACATGTATTAATTTATAACATAACCAATATGTTCTCAGTTTCCATTTGTACTATATATGTATGTATGATAGATATGAATGTATACATTATATATACAATATATAGTATATATATAGTATATATACATACACGCACACACACAGGCACATGTAATATATCCAGTGAGACCTCACTATCAAAGTTTAGTGTAACAGTACACATATATACTCTATCTTCATTCTCTGTCATAGGGGCTTTGTAAAATTTTATACCTTGTAATTTTTAGGTTTTTATCTGTGTTATTTAAAGAAACTCATATATATATATGTATACACATATATATGTACATATATATACACACAATGCTAATTACTTCATAATTATTAGCATTCTAATTAGTGCTGCAAACATATTTTGATTATTTCTGGTGATAGTATAACAGGTCATTTTTTTGATAATGCTACCAGTCATTATCAACTACATTAACATCGCTCGCTCACAAAATATATGCACTAACAGTGTGTTGAAAGACATGTGCCCTTATTAGGTCCATGAGCTAAGCACTGTTTGGCACTGTATTTTAGAACAGTCTGGTATTTTAAAAATTTCAACACCTAAGAATTCACCTATATCTTAAGTAACAGTGTTAAGCAGCTTATTATTTTACTTTTGTCTTTCAAATACCAGGTTTCTTCAGCAGCGGTTAAAAAAGGCTGTGCCCTATAACCGAATGAAGCTTATGATTGTGGGAAATACTGGGAGCGGTAAAACCACCTTATTGCAGCAACTAACGAAAAGCAAGAAATCGGATCCTGGGGTGCAAAGCGCCACAGTTGGTATAGATGTGAAGGACTGGCCTATCCAAATAAGAGGCAAAGGGAAGAAAGACCTCATTCTAAATGTGTGGGATTTTGCAGGTATTTCTTTCACTAGAATATTTTATTCACATTTATCTTTTACTTAGGACAGGGATTTAAAAGCCGAGATTTTGTTCCAATACTGCAACGAGACCTGGTGGATTCTACAGAATTATTCCAAAGCCATTTACTTCTAATTTTACCCTTGCCACCAGGGTGAATTCCATGGAGGGAAATGTTAGGAACCAATAGGAGCCAGCTAAAGCTTAAATACTTGGTTTGGTAGCTGACATATATGCTGAAACTTGTCAATCCCTAGCAAAACCCAGTATAGTCTTCTAAACATCGTCTGTTGGCTGTTTTCCTCTCTCTCTCTTTGTATGATAAATAGTGATATTATCACCTAAAACAATGGCTCCAATCTTTATTTAGGTCGTGAGGAATTCTACAGCACTCATCCTCACTTCATGACCCAGCGGGCCCTCTACCTGGCTGTCTATGACCTCAGCAAAGGGCAGGCTGAAGTCGATGCCATGAAGCCTTGGCTCTTCAATATAAAGGTCGTCTGTTCTAATCGTTTGAAAATAGAAAGTAACATTTATCTTAATCGTTTGAAAATAGAAAATAACATTTATTTTTGTATGTGTAAGGTAATTTATTTTGGACAGTTGCTTCAAACAGTCTCCTCAGTTTTTAAAAATGAAGTTGGAAGCACTGAAATTTGGGGGAACCTGGCTGTCTCTGTTGGTTAAGCATCTGACTCTTGATTTCAGCTCAATGCTTGGGATTCTCTCTCTGCCCCTCCTCTGCTCATACTCTCTTTCTCTGTCTCCTCTCTCTCAAAATAAGTAAATAAACATTAAAAAAATTTAAAACTAGGAAGCACTAAAATTTTGAGTTGGGGACTTTTTAGTGTAATTAGGCTGTGACATGAAAATAGTGTGTTCCATATTGATGAATGTTGAAGATACTTAAAACCCTTTTAAGCTATAAAAATTGAAAATATATACATTATATATATATATATACATATAATGGATATATACATATATATATACATATAATGGATATATATATATAATGTTTTTGATCATTTTATTTCCTTTTAAAAAAATTTTTAATGTTTATTTTTGAGAGAGAGAGATAGAGACAGAGAGAGAGAAAGTGAGGGAGGGGCAGAGAGAGAGGGAGACACAGCATCCAAAGCAGGCTCTAGGCTCTGAGTGGTCAGCACAGAGCCCAATGCACGGCTCAAACTCACAAGCTGTGAGATCATGACGCGACCCAAAGCTGGATGCTTAACCAACTGAGCCACCCAGGCACCCCAATCACTTTATTTCTTAAATGAAGGACAAACCTCCCTAATTTAAAATAAACTACACTAAACAAAAGCAATCCACGAATCATTAGCTATGCCCTCATTGGTGATTTAGTAGGAAGTCCTTCAGATCTTAAACTTTTAAATGGCACCCTATTAATATGCTCTTATATTTGGAATCTCTTTCTGTAATTTTTCCATTTTGTCCCTTGCTGTCATGCTGTTAGCTATTCCTTGATGTAGTACTTACTGGTTCTTAGAATTGAAATAAAGTAGGAGTGATGCTCTTTGAATGAAGCTTCAGTGGGCTCTTCTGTGAGTCAAGTCCTTAAAAAGGTTTGTGTGAGGACATTTTAGCAGATATTTTGGCTGCGTACAAGCTCATTTTGTAATTTTGGTAATTTTTTTTTAACTTCCTTGTATTGGTCAGAATTAGCCCAAGTGAATAGTGGCAGTGATACTTTAGTGCCTTTTTTTCTTGTTCATGTAGACTACAAATTGGATGAGTTTAAAATAAATTCAGGAGATTGACTTTACAGATAAGGAGGAGAAAATATAAACCATATTATGTCACTTTGATACGGTCTTGCGTTTATTAAATGCTTATTTTGTTTAGAAGTCCAAAGTACACTTAGAGAATAACCCATTTTAAGGCATAAAAGAAAAGAAAAACAGACCACTAGTCTTATACAGGCCACCTGAAAAAATGATAAAAATTGGAATAAGAAGGGGCATAAAAATGACTTCAAAATTTCGTTAAGGTTACATTTTTTTCCCCTAGGTTTAAGGAAGGAAAGACAGTTGACATTTTCTTCTTCTTGACGTGTTTGAGTTTTTAATTTCCTTTCAACTGAATTTCATAAAAACGGAATGTGAATAGAACTGTAAGCAGTCTTGATTTTAAAACAAACACAAGAGTATTTTGTATCATTTCCTGTAGGCCCGTGCTTCTTCTTCCCCTGTGATTCTTGTTGGCACACATTTGGATGTTTCCGATGAAAAGCAGCGCAAAGCCTGCATAAGTAAAATCACCAAGGAACTGCTGAACAAGCGAGGGTTTCCTGCAATAAGAGATTACCACTTTGTGAATGCCACAGAGGAATCTGATGCTTTGGCAAAGCTTCGGAAAACCATCATAAATGAGAGTCTTAATTTCAAGGTAACGTGGTTAATGCCTATTGTGGGCTGGTGGGTAAACATAATTTATTAACTCTCATGCTACACAACTGCTTAGAAATGTCAGAAGTCTTGAGAAAAGAACAACTATCTTAAAATTGTGGTTTTTTCATAGTTGTTAGCATTATTAAAACGCTTTCAGTTTTAAAATTACTTATGCCATATCTCATTTCAAATGCATAGAAATGAGAATAAACATCATTAGAGGATCCTGAAGGACAAACACTAAGAATGTCTGGGAGACTGAGAGAATGTTTCTGAGAGAATCTGAGAACGTTTCTGATGCCCTTTTTCTCACTTTTTGTCGTGGTGATTCAAAGAATACACATGAATATTGGGATCTTGGGATCATCTTCCCTCTGTTGTTCTTTGTTGTTTCACTTGCTCTTTTCTTTCAGAGTTCCTGTTCTAGCTGCATTTTGATCTATGTGCTGTTCCTTTTGTCTCTTGTCACTGTGATGATACCCATTCCACCTTTTAATCTCCCCCTCAGTATTGTGAGATGGCTCTTTGATGTGGTTGCCGAGGTCATGAATTTGATTTCAACAATGCCTAAACAATTTTTAGTACATATAAACTGGGTGTTCCATTTTAGAAATTATGTTTTGATTTCCAAAGTTCTGGTAAGCCAAATGTAATTCATAGGGTTCATAAAGCACAAATAAGTTGGTTATCCAGGAGAAACGTTATTTTTAATACTTGCAGGAAAAAGAAATCTTTCCTGAGTTCTGCAGATACGGTGGTATAAAATGCACTGAAAATTCCTCAAATAGTTCAATGTGACAAACACAATGGTGAATTTCATTGTTAGTCCCTGGTGGTTTCGTTCGTTAGCACTAATGATCAAGGCCATGGCTTATAACTAGGGTCCTGTGTAGCCTGGGCATTCCCAGCATAATTAATAGTGTCCTACTACATTCTCAAAAGCATTCTAATTTGGATGATAAATTACACAGTCACCCTGGTTATAATGTGTTGGCCAGTTAGCTTAGTTCTGTTCCATTTTCACAGATTATGCTCCTATCTAAAACCTAATGAGCCATTTATAAATGTGTTGGTCTTTGTGATGCCCAGGGGGAGAATTTGCATGTTTGTATCTTTCAACACATTTGTCACCATCACTAAAAGGTTTTACCAATGGTGGGTCAGTAGTGGCATCTTATGTAAGAAGAATGATACATTGTTTATTTGCAAATTTTCCTACTCTCTAATTGGACATAGGATTAGAAAGTATTGTGACTTGTAAGAAACAAATACACAAAATTCAGACATCCAATTAAATATTCTTTTTATGCAGGCGGTTTCCTTCTGAGATTGTACCTATACATACAGAACTTTGTTTTTACTTATTATGTTTTAATAGTTCCTATTTTCATCATTTATGTTGGACCATATATCATATTTTTAAAAAGACTTCTTCAAGAATGAGTTTGTTTTGAAAAAGCCTGAATTTAGTTGCAACAAATAGATAAAGTATGGATAGTTTAGTTGAAGTATGGATAAACTGGTTAGTTCAGCTGGCTGGACTAGTACTGCTTTAGTGTAAAGCAATTTATCACTGTCCATCAACAAGACCTGTTTTCCTCCTGAGCTTATGACTGATCACTGAGGCTGATACAAGGAGGTAAAAGAAATGCTTTGAGAAATGGCCATATATTGCTATGGATGTATATTGTTGATGGCTGCACCGTTCTGGCATTTTGGTTTGAAAATCCATTTGATTGCTTTGTAGAATTCTGGCTTTTTCAGGATCACCCAGAATCAATGAGCCTGCCAGAACTAGAATATTGTTTCCTCCTTGAGATGCTTCAACTTGTATTCAAATAGCAGCTTTGAATTTACTGGAGATCACTTTTTGCCCTCTCACTTGTTTTTCATTTTCTCCTTCTCTCTTGGCTCTTCTCTAATCTTTCCCTGTCTTGCCCTTATTAACACGTGCCTTTGCAGACTCTAAAATAAATTTTTTTATTGGCTGTTGGGGACCTCATAATCAAGCTAAAAGGAGAAGTAGGACAAAACAGAGTTCATTGCCAACATTGCCTCTTTCAAACTTGTCCAGCCCATTAGCAGTGGGATCTTTTGCTGGCCCTGTAACTCAGCCATAAAAAGTTCATCCCTTTGCTGTGTAATTTGCTTTCTGTGAGAACCCCTGTTTACTTCCATATGTAGGTTTCTTTCTTGAGTTAGAACACAAACTTCAATATGAATTTCTATTTTATCGTAATTTATGAATGATGAGGAAGGTGAATATGAAAAGTGAAGATTAGTGAAATTGTATTTAATTTACTAGGAGGGCATTGGATACAGGAAAACAATGTTCTGAATGACTGGAGGTGAATATGTAAGTAATAGTATGACTGTTTAAATAAAGCCCCTTAAAGTTCTAGTTAGGAGTAGAAAAAAGAGCAAGTTAAATTTGCATGTGTGTGTGATAAAACCCAATTTCTGTTTATAATAAGTTTAAGAAATTAAGTAGAAATTCTCAGGTAAAAAGAATATAGAATATATACATGGGTTGAGAAATGGGGAGAGTTTGCCACCTGGTGGTTTTCAGAGGCATTTTAGTTACTGTTGTTTCAGTGGCATTTCTATTTAAAATTAGATTTTCCTGGAAAAAAGAAAAAATTGGAAAAGATGTTTTATGATAGAAACTATCATCTTAAAGCTATTCTTTAAAAGTTGTTATTTTTTATATGTACGTAAGTAGACAATGATTATATTGTAAATGTAACAGACCAAAAATCATCCTCTCATGTCAAAATTGTTGGCGTGTAGATGGTTTATTATTTTCCCAAATTTAAAATTCCATGAAAAAGTATTTCTTGGGTGAGGAGATTTCGTGTCTCCTCCTGGGGAGACATGGAATATACACATATCAGGTACATTTTGCAAATAACAAGCACAAAATTTAATGTTTTACTTTGGGGCATGGATATTTTCATCTAATAAATAAGGCCCCAAAGCTCTTGTAATACTTCCTGACTTATTATGGTAGCGTATCTATTGCATATATGTTTAATGTCTTAGAAAATAAAAAATCCTTTCTTTATGATTAGTGATTTATCCTGGAGTATATCATGGATTTTTTTGGGTAGTTAAATATTTCCATACTATTTTGTTTGACAGTTATTTCTAAATTGGCTTCTGTGTTTATATTTTTCTTATTTTAGTATCATTTTATTTATCCTTCACAGCTTAAATAGTTTTACATCACACTTGAATAATATATCAATTTCTGAACAACTATTAGCACTGAATTTACCAACCACCTTCAGGCAGATGAATAAAATGGATTTTTACAGCTTGTCATTTGTAATTACACAGATCCGAGATCAGCCTGTCGTTGGGCAGCTGATTCCAGACTGCTATGTAGAACTTGAGAAAATCATTTTATTGGAACGTAAAAATGTGCCAATTGAATTTCCTGTAATCGACCGGAAACGATTATTACAACTCGTAAAAGAAAATCAGCTACAGTTGGATGAAAATGAGCTTCCTCATGCGGTTCACTTCCTAAATGAATCAGGTTAGTATGTTTGTTACATATTTTTTCAAAACTCCACTGTAGTCATTGTAAAAATGTATCTGAACCTTGTATAGAATTTGCATTCAAAATTTAACAGAATTCTTTGACCACTGACTTTTTCCTTTTGAAAGGTCATCATGTGCAATGACATTGAATCATATGTCATGCCATAGGAAAAAAACATTTAGGAAACCATCTAAGGGCAGTGGTGGGAAAAGTATCTGAGGAGTTAAAACATGTGGGTTCTAGAAATTGACTTAACTATTGAGGAGCTTTGGGACCCCAAGCACAAGCCGTATCCTTTCATGGTATCAATTGAATTTACTGTGTGTGGAAGTTATTTATATACTCTAAAGGGTAAGTATTATTGGGATGGTCTAACTCGGCACTTAGAGAATCAGTGGTACCTGAGACAATAAACCTATTGAATGGCAGATCTTGCCTGTTGCATCACTCATTGTCAGCATGGTCTCACAGATAAAGATGCTTATAGTGGCGTCTGTGCTATTTGTGTACTTGATCAGTATAACCCTGCTAAAAACGTGTGAGTTAATTTGTAGTACTAGGGTAAGTGACTGCAAAGCTGCTTTTAATCCCTAGAGTCTGTTGTATGAAAAATTACCTTCACATGGATTATAATCTGTTCCTTTCCCTCCATTATTCTTAAACTAGTAGCTTTCTGCATTATCCTATGTTTCTTACCTATATTTGAAAATAAGATGGCTTATAGAATATGTTTAGAAAGCCAAAACGTTTTGTGAACTTTTGATTATTTGTAAATATATGAAAGACAGTGCATGCAATTATCTCAAATATGCTTATATATGATCATTTTATGTAGTTCCAAAAATACTTTCTAATACTTGGACTTTAGGGATTGGAAACTGGGATGCTCAGGTTCTAGCCTCAGCTCTTCCGCCAACAGTGCTGAGGTTTCCTCATGTGTAAAATGAAGAGGTTGGACTAGATTCTCTCCAAAGTCCCTTGATAATTGTATCTTCTAGATTCCATGTTTCACTGTTTGATTTTTACTACAGGGGTCCTTCTTCATTTTCAAGACCCAGCGCTGCAGTTGAGTGACTTATATTTTGTGGAACCCAAGTGGCTTTGTAAAGTCATGGCACAGGTTGGTATTTTGTATTTTTGTGGCATAAGGGCAATGACTGAAGAGAGGAACAAGTGACACCCAGAGAACTGAGCATTATAGAGTTTGTATTCAGTTAAAGTAGAAAATCCTATAAATGTAGACTACTGTAGAGCAGTTCATGTAGAAGACTGCATAAAGAAGAGCTTCATGGAAGAAGGGAAAATGTCTGAGAGTTCACTTTAATGTCTTTGTTTCCAACTTGTGAACAGATGTTGTACCACTCTGTTCCACAGTGCTTTTCTAGATCCTTATGACACTTTAGTTTGGTTATTGATATAGTCAGTTGAATGGAAGCTTTGTGAAAATTCTTGGGGCAAATATACATAAGAAAATTGAGTCTATGGATGTAAAACCTTTAACTGGACAACATGGAGGGGAGTTTTGACTCTTGAGTGGATTATAAGCTATAAACGTTTATTGTTTTGAAAACTTTGGATGGTGGTGGTTATGGCTGTTTTTTCTCCATTTATATTTCATATGGAAAGATTTTTTCTTCTGCCAGTGATAATTACCAATGAGATTATCTTAATAGTTAGCATAACCCATCTCTACAGGTTTGCCACAGAAAGCCATTCAATCAGAACGCACTAGCTCAGAGTTTCTCAGTGTCGGCAATATTGACATTTTGGGCCAGATAATTATTTGTTGTGCATTATAGGATGATAGCAGCATCTTTAGTCTCTACTCTCGAGGTGCCAGTAGTACTGACCCAATATGACAAGCATAAATGTGTCCAGAGATCGCCAAACATCAGTGGGGGTGCAGAATCACCCTGGTTGAGAACAGCTGCATCTAGCTTAATCATGAACTGAAGAGAGCTTGGGGAGGCCGTCTCCAGCACATGTATTCACTGGCAACTATTTTGAGTGTGGGCATAATTTAGAGTTTTGCATGTGACTCCCTGAGACCCTAAAATGATTCTATCTGTTTACATTAGAATCATCTCTTCTAATTAAACCATAATAGTCATTAAATTCCCTCAGATAATTTTGAATGATAGTTCCTAAATTTTATCTAAAGAAAAAAAAGGCAGGTAGTTTGAAGAGGGAACTCATTTTGGCCTAAATCCTATATCATGGACCTTGAGAGCATATTGAAATGTATTGCAATTGGCAATTGTAATGTGACAGTAATACCTATTTTGGTAGATATTTTTTAAGTAGATTTTCATCCCTCTGAACATATGCCCTGGAAAGTGTGTTTCCACTCATCTGCTAAATGAGAATGGAGCTGGTAACGTTGACTGGTCCGGAGCACAAGCTCTGTAGTCAGCATGACCCGTGTTCAAATCTCTTCTGTATCCATCCCAACACTGTGACGTTTCTTAATATTTTAAGCCTTTGTTTCTTCACTTGTAAAATAAGGATAATAACAATATTATCTTCTACATTGCTTTCCTAATTCAGTGTAAGTGAGAAGTAACTGTTAGCTAATCTTATGTTTGACCTATTTAGTAATTTAAGGATATTATTTTAGGTAATAAAAAAATTTTTCAAAATTGTAAAGATGTATCCATGTAGTTTTAGAATGTGTGTCAGGTATGGGGCTAAATAAAACATATGTGTAGGTGGGTGCCAAGGGAGTTTTTTAAATTTTTTTTATTTTTTAAATGTTTATTTATTCTTGAGAGAGAGAAACAGAGCATGAGCGGGGGAGGGGCAGAGAAAGAAGGAGACACAGAATCTGAAGCAGGCTTCAGGTTTTGAGCTGTCAGCACAGAGCCTGACATGGGGCTGGAACTCACGAGCCATGGGATCATGACCTGAGCCGAAGTTGGATGCTTAACCTACTGGGCCACCCAGGAGCCCCAGATATAGCAAAGGGAGTTTTAAATATACCCTGAAGATTTTATTGTCCTGTGTGCCACACTATATCAGAAAATGACTAAACTCTATATAGTCAAGGAAAGGCTAAAGTTGCCCCCCAAAATGATGTGTTTCCCTGTGAATTGGGAATAGTTAAAGTTGTACAGATGTGGGTAGTATTAGGGTGTGCGTATCTTCTTCAGTAGAATAAAGAAGTGATTTGTTTCAGAATCACCATCTTCTAACAAAAGCAGCCTTCCATATTACCACAATAAAATCCCTGAAGATTCATGGAGTGATTAAGTTGAAACTCTTATCAGCATAGTTTTACTATAAACATGATAATTTAAGTGAAAATTAAGTCAATAGTTTGAACAGTCCAAAGTTATATTGAGAGATAGATCTAAAGAGCCAGTATGATATTAACTTGAATTTTTTAATAATTTTATAAGTACTATATTTTTATTTATGCTGATATATTAAAATATAATGTCATTTTCACGAACACTTGAAGAGAATGAAAGCTATAAATAATCAAATGAAAACAAGAATGACTTATCTGATACCCATCAACAAAAATAAATAGGCGTATTCACCTCCGTGAATCATCAAAGGAAGGGCAGAAATAATTTCATGGTGCAAAAGCTCTAATGAGCCTCCTACCCTCTCTGTGACCCAGACTATTAGGTCACTAAACTTATTAAAGACATTTCCATCACTGCACAGAGAAGTTTACAAAACTCATTTAAATGTATGATAAAAGAAATATGAAATACACTTATTGAGTTAATCAGGTGGAACATTAAAAAGCTTGCATGGCAATTTAATTTTGATAAAAACTTGGGTGAGGAATCTGGAAAATTCTCTTTTTTGCATAAGTGCATAAGTTAGCATTATAAGTTACTAGGCTGAAGGAATATTAGGTCTTTGAAAGGTGATAAAATTAAGGCAGTGTTTTAGTTTTTTATTGCTATGAAACAAGATACCCCAAAACTTGAGTAAACAAGTAAACTTAAGGTAAAACATCAACACTTTATTGTTTCTCACTTTTCTGTGGATTGACTGTGCTCAGCTGGGTGGTTCTGCTCCACATGGCATTGGCAAGGGTCATTCACTTGGCTTCCTTCATTGAGCGAGGCTGGAAAGTCTAAAAATGCCACACTCACATTTTTGGTATGTTCGTCTTCCTCTGTGTGGCCCCTCATATGACCAGTACTCACAAAGTTTAGGCCCAGAACTGGTAAAATATCAGTTCTGCTATTAGTGACCAGAGTAACCACAAAGCCCGTCCAGATCTAAGAGGAGGAGAATGGATGGATTTAATTTCTCAAAGGATTGAACACCATGCATGTAGAAGATGAGAAGATATTGATGTGTCTATGTTTGTAAACTATCTACTACAAACAGTGGCAGCACACCATAGATCTACTAAAAAATCAAGCACAAACCACCTATTTTAAAATCAATGTGTCTAAATAAAATACATTAGAATAGTATACAATAATGGCTAACATACAAGGGGTTAGTTATGTGCTAATTTAAACATTTTCTCTTGTAATTCTCAGAACAGCTATTTTAATGGTACTATACTAGTCCCCATTTTGAAGATGAAGAAATTGATGGACAGAGAGGTTAAATAATTTATCCAAAGTTACATATTCAGGAAGAAGTATTAGGATTTCAAACCAAGTAGTTTGACTCCAGTGTCTAAAAAACTAACCCCAGGATAAAATGCTCCAAACTTCATTTTACCCGAATTTACTCATCCAACAATATTGACTTGACAGCTACAATGTTCCTGATATTGTTCTGCAGGGAACAAGTTTCCTGCATTCATGAAGCTGACATTCAAGTTGAAGGAAACAACCAACAACCAAACTCTTACAGTGTCAGATGGTAGAGTGCTGTAAAGCAAATATATAATATGGTTAGGGATAGAGAGTGAGTTGTGAGACAAGGAAACTTTAAGAATGCCAGAACAGGGGCGCGTGGGTGGCTCAGTCGGTTAAGTGCCAACTGCAATGTATTCTTTAATGACCCATTATATATTGTCATTAGACACCATTATGTTCAGTCAGTCATGCATTCATTGATTCAATAAACATTATATGTACCAAATAGAGAAATAGAGATGAGTGAGACAAGTCCCTGGGCCTAAGGATTTTGCAATCTAGTGTTTCACTCAACTGCATGATAATGTTCATAATGTTTGCTCCTATTTAAGTAGCCCTTGAACGTTACAGATCTACCAAAGAAATTAAGCACAAACCTCTTTTAAAAATTAGTTTGGCTAAATGAAATGTGATTTCATTTCATTCATCAAGGAATATGTGGATAGTAATGGCTGACATATGAGGGCATACTATATGCTAAAAATTGTCATATGCACTTTGCATGCCTTACGTATGTTACCTTATTTCAGTGTTATGGCAATCTAAGAAGCAGTCACTGTTATTATCTCATTTAAATTGTGGCTTAAGGAAGTTATATACCTTTCTCAAGGTAACAGAGATGGTAGTAGAGCCTGGATATGACCTGGGTTCTTCTGAATTTCTACTTTTAACTCATGATGATAATCAAAGCTCAAAGTATGATCTCTACACTAGAGTCATCTGAGTTTCTTGTTAAACAGATTCTCAAGCTTTATCCCAGACCTATTTCCGACTGAGTGGAGTCCAGCAAAATTCTGTAGTTGCTTTGTTTGAGGACCACAAAACTGTACTATACTGCTTCTCTTCCCATTGATAGAAACCATTTCCTATTATACAAATGTAAAGTAACATTTCTGTGGCAAACCTGTAGTGAGAACAGTCTGGAAGATAATTTCCCTATGAATGTATCATTGATGAGACTATAATAAGGATGAGGGGTGTTGGATTGATCTGTTAATTGGATCTAGGAAAGCTTAAGATTCATTGATTTCAGAGGATATCTATAACATCTGATCTGAAATAACTCCCTTAATTTAATAAATTTTCTGTGGAGGAGTGGTTGTCCCACTGGGCTTCTAGTAAAGAAATGAGGTCCCATGTTGTACTTGACAATGTTAAAATTGTTCTGATCATTTTCACTGAGCAAAGCGACACCAAATGCTTTAAATTCAGAACTTTTCAGAAAATAAATTGGAGTGATTATTTACAAGTTTAAATCTTTCAGATTTTGACAGTGAAAGTGGAAGGCTATCCAAAACATCCTAAGGGAATCATTTCACGTAGAGATGTGGAAAAGTTTCTTTCAAAGAAAAAGAGGTTTCCAAAGAACTACATGTCACAGTACTTTAAACTCCTAGAAAAATTCCAGATTGCCCTGCCAATAGGAGAAGAATATTTGCTGGTTCCAAGCAGGTAAACCTAAACTTAAAATTTCAATTACCTTGTGGAGACTCACCATCTGTTATGTATTTTAATTGTCAAAATAACTTTTGTTTATGATAAATGTACTAATTTTATTTTGCTTCTGGTGTACACATTCTACTGAAGTATAACATTTACTTTTAGTGAAAACACTGCATTTGACATTTTAAAGATACAGTGAAACTTGTTTTATGTATATAGTTTGGTTTGCTACTGCTTAAATTACTTAAAGGTAAATAGTGATTATTCTGTGTGTGTTCATGTGTGTTCTTACATGGCATTGAGAGATTTATATTAGACAGGTTCTGGGAAGATACTGAGTTTTCACCAGAAGAATTTAAGGCAATGAATTTTCAGTGGGAGCGGCAACACAGTGGAGGCCTTGGTTCTAACCTTTTATTATAGAAGGTTGCTTTATATGTTATTAGTAGGAAATGTTATAAGGTATGTGATACTGAAAAGTGTAAATTGCATTGATTGCTACATGATATCCAATTCCAAAAATACATATATATTTTTTTTCTAGGACTTGCATTTTTTAAGTTTTATATAATCGCTTCAAACTTGTCTCTGCATGACTAATTGTAATAATTTATTTATTAGTTTAAAGAGGATTACTGAAAAAATTTCATGCATCTGAGCATGCATTTGAATTGATTAAATAGCCATTGAATTTTTTGAGGAAGAAAGGACATGTAGCAAAAGAACATTATAAAAAAGTGCAATAAGCTAGAATATTTATTCTTCAACTCATTGATTCTCAAGTTGTAAAGCACTTTGGTTAGCATGGTTGGGTGTATTATGAAGCCGTATAATGCTGATGTCCTTTTCTCTTTAGTTTGTCTGACCACAGGCCTGTGATAGAGCTCCCTCATTGTGAGAACTCTGAAATTATCATTCGACTATATGAAATGCCTTATTTTCCAATGGGATTTTGGTCAAGGTTAATCAATCGATTACTTGAAATTTCACCTTACATGCTTTCAGGAAGAGGTATGTATTTAATGAAGACTTAATATTTGAGAAATTAGGGGGAAAGCATATTAAAATTAATATGTCATTTTCAGAGTTTATTTATTTGTAAGGCCACTGAAAATCAGAAAAGAAGCTCAAAAGACTTCAGAGTAGCCAAGATAAAGACAGATAGGCTCATATAAGTTCATGTGGTTTGTCAAAAAGGAAATTTTTCAGGTCCTCACTCAAAGCCTATTTGTTTTTATTTTAGACACATTTATAACAAGTATGAATGTCTTGCTTTCCAAGCCCAAGTAGACCATAAGCAACAATTTTAGAAAGTGAGATTACTAGGAGTCATGGCATATAAACACACACACACACACACACACACACACACACATACATACATACATACAAATGAACAAAATAAAACTAGAAATGACTGTCACTGCAAAGCCAGGGAGTTTTATTTAACAAGGTAACAGGTTGTGGCCATTCAGACCATTCGGTGTAGAAACAATAATAGTTCTCTTCTGCTGCACCATCCCTGAGGGATTTACAAAAAAAAAAAAAAAAAAAAAAAAGCGGGGGGGAATAAAAATGAGTGTTTATAATGCTAGTGCTTCCTTCTAGAAGACAGAGAGATCTTAGTGCTCCACAGGGAAAAATGCCATTTTGGGGGGTTAAAAATCAGCTTTATGGAGGTACTACTATATTCTGAAATAAGCCTTATCTTGCTTGCAACTGATCAGTATATAAGTAGTTACATTGCATTAAAATGAAACATTCAGGAAGTTTTTATTGTAGCCTGGCCAACAACCTCCTTTTAAAAGTTGTAAGAATTTACTTATGATTCTTTATCTTCTATTAATATACATATTACACTACTTAACATCATGAACCTGAAATCCCTCTGAGGTTACCTACCGGGCATTTTGTTTATTTCATTGCAAAATTAAGGATAAAATACTTAATTTCATGTATAATAGATACAGATGAGGACTTGTGTCATTAATGATTCCAATACTTTGTTTCAAACAAATATAGCTCTATTAGTCAAATGTGGTATGTGCAGTGATTTTTCTGCCCCTTTATTTTATGGAATAGTTAATGATTAATAGATTCATTTGGGTCCATTTAAACTTCTTTCAGAACGAGCACTTCGCCCAAACAGAATGTATTGGCGACAAGGCATCTACTTGAATTGGTCTCCTGAAGCTTATTGTCTGGTAGGATCTGAAGTTTTAGACCATCACCCAGAGAGTTTCTTAAAAATTACAGTTCCTTCGTGTAGAAAAGGTAAGGAAATTAATTCAACTTTGAATTGTACCACTAAAGAAATCTAAACTTTTCTTTTTATACTTACAGATCCTCTTTTCTAGCTTTGCAACATGACGAGGTTCGGGTAGGGTGTTAATGAGATCTTTTTTGGATTATGTAGGCTGTATTCTTTTGGGCCAAGTTGTGGACCACATTGATTCTCTCATGGAAGAATGGTTTCCTGGATTACTGGAAATTGATATCTGTGGTGAAGGAGAAACTCTGTTGAAGAAATGGGCATTATATAGTTTTAATGATGGTGAAGAACATCAAAAAATCTTGCTTGATGACTTGATGAAGAAAGCAGAAGAAGGTAGTGTTGATACAATTTCACATGTTTTTAACTGATCCTTTTAGTATTTGTGGAATTTTGCAATGAATGTAAAAATAATTCTTACCTCTAAGGTATGAGTTAGAGGATACTGCATTCAATTACGGAGATCAAAGGTGGATTGTATTTGTTACCAAAAAGACCTTTGTGTTCTAAATTCAGAAGATTTTTGGTTTGAGAGTTTGAATACTGGCTCATTGAGCAAAATAATCTCATCTGTGAAATGGGAATACTAAAACCTACCTTATAGAATTGTTAATGAGGATTAAAATAGATGATGCATGCTTCCATAATTTGGCTATTGTAAATAATGCTTCAGTAAACATGGGGGTGCATATATCTTTTCAAAACAGTGTTTTTATTTTCTTTGGGTAAATATCTATAGAATCACATGGTAATTCTATTTTTAACTTTTTGAGGAACCTCCATACTGTTGTCCTCAGTGGCTGCACCAGTTGGTATTCCTACCAACATCACTTGAGGGTTCCTTTAGTTTCACATCCCTGCCAACACTTGGTATTTCTTGTTTTTGATTGTAGTCATTCTGACAGGTGTAAGGTGATAACTCATTGTGGTTTTGATTTGCATTTCCCTGATGATTAGTGATGTTGAGCAACCCAAGTGTCCATCTATAGATGTTTTTGTAAAGAAGATGTGGTGTGTACACACACACACACACACACACACACACACACACACACAGGAATATTACTCAGCCATAAAAAGAATGAAATCTTGCCATTTGCAACAACATGGATGAACCTAGAGAGTATAATGCTAAGTGAAATAAGTCAGACAGAGAGAGACAAATACCATATGATTTCACTCATATGTGGAACTTAAAAAATAGAACAAATGAACAAACAAAGAAAAAAAAGGAGACACAAAAACCCCAGATGCTTACATACAGAGAACAAACCGGTGGTTCCCAGAAGGCAGGTGGGTTGCGGGATGGGTGAAATAGGTAAAGGGAATTAAGAGTACACTTATCATGATGAGCACTGAGAAATGTCAAGAATTTTTGAATCATTATATTATATGCCTGAGACTAATATAACACTTTATATTAATTATACTTGCATAAAAAATAAAATAGATGATACATAGAAATAACTTACAACTTGTTAACCATATAATAAGTGCCCCCATGAAGGTGGTTAAGAGAATAGATTATTTCCTAATCTATGTCAGATAGTCTGCGGCAGTTCTGAACTCTAGTTTCTAATGAGTGAACCTAGGAATGAGTTTTTAACATTCCAGGTAGGTAGGTATTAATTAAACCTTTAAAACTTTCTCAAATTTTCTAGAGAAAAATAGGATTGGTAAGATAACCTAAGAGAGTGATTAGAAATCGTAGGAAATGTGATTATTTTTGTAAGTCAAAAGCGCACATTTACGTTCATCCTTCAAAGTCTGCTTGTAATAAATGTTTTATGTACTTCTCAGGAGACCTTCTAGTCAATCCGGAGCAACCAAGGCTCACCATTCCTATATCTCAAATTGCTCCTGACTTAATTTTGGCTGACCTGCCTAGAAATATTATGTTGAATAATGATGAATTGGAATTTGAACAAGCTCCAGAATTCCTCTTAGGTAACTGTTTTTGTTGGTTTGAGAATAAAAACTAGGATATAATTTTTCCTTATAATCTAGAATATATTCAAATATAATTATATTATCATAGTTTTTAGTGTCTTCATATATTTGTTATAATGGAATGATATTATCGTTATAATGATATAATGTTATTATAGTGATATAATGATTAATGTTATAATTGGAATGATATATTTTAAAGTAACGTGTCACATAAAGAATTTGATTTTCACACATTCTAATAGACTAGGTTCGAGATAAGAATGCGGCTACAATAAAAGCACACATTTGTGAAATATATCCTTGCATTTGCTTTAAGTGCCAGAAATGGGGGAGGGAGATAAGGAGATTTTCAGTTGTGTAATGCAGTCATTTTTCAGTCTCAGACAGAATAAGTAAAGGAAGAACACCTCTAGGTACTCATAGTAGCAGTTTTGTACCTTAGGGTGACAGGCATGAATTCTCATAAAAATATTCATAAAACAATTTGGGATTAAAAATTCAGAAGCATTAATTTGGTGACATACTCAAGTTCTAAGCCTTCTTGAGGGTCATTGGGAACTGTGAAGAGCACTGATTTAATGTAAACTATTTGAGGACAATTCTGGCTTTACTTTGTGGAATATTGGTTGTTGTCTGTGTATACACTTCATTTTAATAAAATTTCCACAGAGAATGCCTGAAACATGTCAATACATTAAAACTATTAACAGAGAATGTCTAAAATTTGGGGCATGACATGTAAAGGTAAATAAACTGCTTGGTACCTTTATTCTTTACATAGAGAATTTTAGAATGAATGTTTTGGAACTCTGGAAATGAATATATTAGTAGTAGTGGGTTAACACCAAATGCTGAATAGTCAATGCCAAATCCTAGATCTTAACCAACACCAGACTTGACCTGTGATTCAAAGGGTGCAGGTAAATACCACACATACATATTCTTTCTCTGAAGGAGTCTCAAGCCATCAGACAAAGCTCCCCAAAATATCTTTTATTAGTGCATTAAGATGAGTTTCATATATAGGACCCTTTGCACAGCATATGTAGAAATGCTCACAAAGTTTGTTTTTAAGCACCTGTGGGATTTTTTTTTCAGTTTTATTGATATAATTGACATACAGCACTGTAGAAGTTTAAGGTATACAGCAAATGATTTGACTTTACATATATCATGAAATGACTACCACAGTGAATTTAGTTAGAATTGGTCATCCCATTTAGATGCAAAATAAAAGAAAAAGAAACAAATACATTTTTTTTATTTGTGTTGAGGTCTCATAGATTAACTAACTCTCTTAACAACTTTCAACATGTTGTCATGCTGGACATTCCATCCCCAGTATTTTTTTATCTTATAACTGGAAGTTTGTACCTTTTGACCACCTTCAAAAGCACCTGTGTTCTGTATTTCATTAATTACACAGCAAGTGAAGTGTTTATATAAGTACTCCTCATTCTCTAGTCTCATGCCCCATAGACCCATAAATTTCATGTTCATTCACAATCTAGATCAGGGTTTCTCAAACTCTGCACTGTTGCCACTTTAGACTGAATAAATCTTTGTTATGGGGGCAGTCCTGTGCATTGTAGAATGTTTAGTAGCATCTTTGGCCTCTACCTACTAGATGTTAATGGTATCTCCTCACCTCCCCCTCCCCAGGTGTGACAATCAAAAATATCTCTGGACATTGAAAAAGATAGGGGGTAGGGGTAGGGGAGCAACATCACCCTAGTTGAGAATCACTGATGTAAATAAATGAGATATATCCTTCCAAAAACATTTTATGGGGCACCTGAGTGACTCAGTTAAGCGTCCCACTTTGGCTCAGGTCATGATCTCACAGTTCGTGAGGTTGAGCCCCGCTTTGGGCTCTGTGCTGACAGCGTGGAGCCTCTGCCTCGATCCTCTGTGTCCCTCTCTTGCTGCCCTTCCCTCGCATGCTCTTGTGCTCTCTCTCAAAAATAAACATTAAAAAATATTAAAAACATTTTATAATCAGAGACTCCCCATTCATTATTTGTAGTATGCTAGGGTAATATGATAGAGGTCATTCATTTCCATTTTCCTTGTAGGGTGGGAGTGAATTTCAAGCCTTCAGTTGACATTTTCCTTCTGACATAGCAGTTCCTATATGACACTTCTTAATAGATTTGTGTATATTAATAGACTTGTTTTATGAATATATTTTTAATGTGCATTGTTTCTGAACATATAATATATACTTACGTGTACTTATAGAGATTAAAATACGCAATTAATACAAATACAAAAATATTTTAAAAATGTAAAATATCTAAGCTTCCCATAGATGCATAATTTCACCACTTAGACATAAGAGGTCTCAACATGGTTCTATTTCTTTGTAGATTTTTCTGAGTTCGTTCACTTATGTCGGTCAAGTGCTTATATTTCAAAACACTGTATGAGAATCACAAATATTGTACAAAGGCTATACTGTATGTCAGTGAAGAGTAATAGCCCATGGAGCTGATCATGGTTGATTTCTCAGGCCTTGCTATCTCAGTATGTATTGTACTTTATAGACTTGATAAACACTACACAGTTGAGATGATGGAGCAATGGAGCTCTTTAAGTAACTGCATAACAAGGGCATGGAAGCCTGAAGATACCAAGCATGATGAGGAGATTTTGGCTCTTTCAGTTTTCCAGGATAGTTGTCCTCAACCCTGGCTGGTTGGTCATTACTATCACCTAGGGAATTAAAAGAAAATCTTAATGACCAGTAA
This sequence comes from Prionailurus viverrinus, assembly GCF_022837055.1. Classification (NCBI taxonomy): domain Eukaryota; kingdom Metazoa; phylum Chordata; class Mammalia; order Carnivora; family Felidae; genus Prionailurus; species Prionailurus viverrinus. The sequence continues at coordinate 65,073,897 of NC_062567.1, forward strand.
CTCCTGTGATTAATTAGGTCAGAATCTTTGAGGGTGGACTCAGACATTGGTATTTTTAGAAGCTCCTCAGGTATCTCCTGCAGCCCAGACCCAGAGCACTACTGGGCTGGAGCCTAGGGAATGAGCAGTAGGGCAGGAAGAGAGCCTCAGGGGAAATTCGGAGCTACAGGTTAGATATGTGCCTGATTTGGGATGTTATTAGGCATACAGCATAGAATAATGTGTTTTTGAACAAAAAAGTGTCACAAAGTGTGATTATAGGGAGATTGATTTTGCAGGTGAGGTAGACTGAGTTGGAGGTAATGAACTCAGAATGCCTCCATGGTCTAGGCAGAAAGAACCAAGGGAGTGGAAATGGAAAGGAGGCATGGGGCAAAGAGCTAAGATGATTTTTTGGTTTTGAGTCCATAATGACCACAAAAAAAATTTTTTTTTTAAATAAGATATGTGAAATGGAATAAAAACTAGTTTGGAGACAAGATAATGAATGTGGCTTGTGATGGAGCATGGTCGAGATTTGGAAGGGCATGCCAGTGGTCTCCAATGCAAAGTTGTAAATATAGGATAGAGCTCAGAAGTGGCTTGTGGCTGTAAATTAAGATGTGGAAACACTCAATGTATCGGAATTGATGGAGTTAGGGAGTCGGTGACGTAATTGCGTGCGGAGTGTGTAGATGGAAGATGAGAAGGTTGAAACACAATCTTCAGGTGCATTGTAGTTCACACAGTAGCAGAAGGAAGAGGAAGCATCAAAGGAGACTTGATTCAATGAAACACATGGGTCAGATTTCTCTTCATGTATAAAACATATATAATCACAACCAAAATAATTTATCTAGCTTTTCTGCTTAGACAGATTAACAGAAGTGCTTTGTACTTTTCTTTTCAAAAGGTGATGGCAGTTTTGGATCTGTTTATCGAGCAGCCTATGAAGGAGAAGAAGTGGCTGTGAAGATTTTCAATAAACATACATCACTTAGATTGTTAAGACAAGTAAGAAATCCAATATTACTACATTAAATCGGACATGTTAACCTCCTGGAGCTCTGGTTTTGCATGTGTTTATGAAAATGCAAAATGATCACATTTCCCCCCAAAGTCTACCTGAGTTTAGTTATGAAATCCCACTTTTGTCCCTCTTTATGGAGTAAAAAAAAAAAGAGATTGTTTTGTTTCTCCTGTTGAAAAACAAAGAAAAGGCAGTATTCTGAGAATTTTTGTCCCAAGCTTCACAGTTACCTCCCCCAAGTACAGAAGAAAAGAAGGTACCTCTTTTGAGGTCCTGTGTTTCAAAGGAACCAAATCCGATACGCATTTAAAAATCTCTCTTGGCTTCACTTATATCACATGTTCTTTTCTCCATAAGCACTTATGTCCAGGATAGTGCTTTGCACCGATGGACTTAGGCCTGTGTTACTCAATCAGTCTCTATGGTAACGTGAATGCTATTATTTAGAATATTCCCACCTTTTCCCGAGGCTGGGGTTAGAGTCAGTTCTTCCTAAGTTCATGGGCTACTGGGGTGAGGATTGAATGCCTCAGCAAAAATCAAAGTACCCTTAGGAGGAAAGAAAAGTGAGTGGATATTGGATGCAAAGCAAACAGTGGTCATTCCAGTACCCTGTCTGGTTTTGAGTACCAATGAGGATTTACTCTGTTTTCTGAGTCTTTCCTGACAGTAGGAATGAGAGAGAGAGAGAGGGTAAGAAGAGGGGTAAAATCCAATTCAAATTCTGTAATCTTATGCCAGAACTCAACTATGTTTTTGAATCTATTCATTCTTACTTAAAGAAAATAATTTGTGCCTAAATCTAAAACTAAATGACATGTGCAAGCTAAAACAAAACAAAACAAAACAAAACCAGTTACAATACATTAATTATGGATTATGAAAATAATTCCATGTCTGTGTAAAATATCCTGGAGTAATTTTATTAGTAATACTAAAAGCTACACTGTGGCTTTACAGATAAGTTAATAAACATTTTATATATAGAAGCAAGTCTATGAACCAAATCTGGGCACAGTCTTTTTCAATCTGTAGGCAATTGGTTGTATAAATTGATTTTTCAGCCTTGGTCATTAGTCTTCAATGTATGTTCCAAATTTTATTCAGTGTGCTCAGGGAACCCTGTTGGAAATCAAAACATTAAGAATGTATACAGGACTGAGTAGTGTGTAGGCAGCTAGGGGAACCAAGGAAATGATAGAAGAAATAGTAAGAGTAGAGTGTACATAATGTGCTTCTTTAAAAAAAAAAAGAAAGAAAGAAAAGGAAAGCACTGCAGTGTTCAGGGCCACATTCTGAGGGTCATTCTCCCAGTGGTCATGAACTGGGGCTGATCTATTACAGTCTCCTGCTCCTTTCTCTTTGAAATCAGTGAGCTGCTTTTCTAGGATGGAAAATTTGGATTCAGCTTCTGTCTGTGCCTATGAAAGAAAATGGACCTAACTTGACTGGTTCTCATCAGTTTTAAACAACTGGGATAATCAGACAGAGGCAAAAAAAAAAAAAAAAAAAAAAAAAAAAGGTTTTTATCCACTGAGGAAATATGATTGCAGTCTGTAGCTTTTGTTCTTGGAAAATCCCCGCTCAGGGTATTCAGCCTTTCTTCTTCAGCTTGCAGAATTCTCCACACTGCACTTTCCTGACAAATGCAGTTGGCACTGATACTCCCCATCTTTGAAGCTGGTTTTTAAGAAGCAGAGGTTCTGCAGACAGAAATCACAGTTTATAACATGAATCAATTTAATATCACATGAACTATAAATTTCAACTAAATTAGGGCTTCAGAGTAAAGTGAAATATGCAGAATAAAGTATATATGGAATTCACAAACCACATATAAAGGAGATTGTAAAGTCTCACAGGATGTGGTCTAGGGAGAGGATTACATCAGAATGGCGACCTCTCTGTTCAAGCTAAAATGGTATCTGACTTTTTGGAGAGAGATTCTTGCAGCTGGGGATTGCTTTAGCGAGGGTGTTTCAAGGCAGGTTACTCTCAGAAAGTAAGAGTATTTGAGCTAAGATCAGAATGATGAGAAGCCTTCAGAAAGGTGAAGGGGTTTCAGAGCATAGAGACCAGCAGGGGCAAAGGCTCAGTGGCTGGAATGAAGGAGCTGGGCATGTGCAGTGAATTGAATGAACACCAGTGTGGCAGAAGGGTGCCCATGAAGAGGAGAAGACACAGAAGGAGATGGGTTTTGAGAGATGGGCCGGGACCAGATCAGGTCAGGCCATGGAGGCTGTGTGAGTACACAGGGTTTTAATTCAAAAGTAACTGAAAGTTATTAGAGAAGTTTCAAGAGGAGTGATACCATGTATTCCCATGGGCTTAGACACCCATGGGCTTTTCTAGTCATTAAACCAGAAATGATAGGCAGGTGGTACCTCACATACCCATTGCAGTTGATTAGTAGCAGCTGCTCAGAATCCTGGCCTGAGAAGGACTCTGTGGCTAACTAGGATTCATTAGATAAGATTGACGTGACCTGATCGTGTGACCACAGCAGGGGTACTGACCCTGCATTAAATGTTCTGAAAAACGCAAAGCAATAAGGAAAGATAGAACTTAACATTTTCATTCAGAATACGTTTTTAAAACCAGTCATTTATTCCTGAATATGTGGAAGATACAAAAAAGATTAAAGAAGAAATGGAACATTTGCTATAATCCAGTTACCCAGAGAAAACCACACTCAAAGTGTTGAGACACTTAAGGAAGGAGGTACTGGGGCTATAGTACTCTTAAATGGTTTTTTCCCTTTGTAGGAGCTGGTGGTCCTTTGCCACCTCCACCACCCCAGCTTAATATCTTTGCTGGCGGCTGGGATTCGTCCTCGCATGTTGGTGATGGAGTTAGCCTCCAAGGGTTCACTGGACCGCTTGCTTCAGCAGGACAAAGCCAGTCTCACCAGAACCCTACAGCACAGGATTGCACTCCATGTGGCTGATGGCTTGAGGTAATTAATTAGGTCATATGGTTTTCTACTCTGTGTGTGACAAGAGTGAGCCTCAACTTCCTCCCAGGGCTTGGAGAATAGCACTTTCCAGTAATATCATGTCCCAGTAACATTTCACAAACAACTTGAGGGAAAAATTACCATTTCCCTGAACAGATTTTGTAATTCCATAAAATAAGAGTAGGAAGACCATGCAGAACGTCATAGTTAGTTGAGTAGAATTTGGGGGGCACCTGGGTGGCTCAGTCGGTGAAGCGTCCAATTCTTGATTTTGGCTCAGGTCATATCTCATGGTTCGTGGGTTCGGGCCCCGCATCGGACTCTACGCTGACAGTGCAGAGCCTGCTTGGAATTCTTTCTCTGCCCCTCCTCCACTTGCACTTTCTTTTTCTCTCAAAATAAATAAAATTAAATTAAAAAAAAAAATAATTTGGGCCCAGGAAACCTGTTCCAGAGCTCATTTTCTTAAAACTGTAGTGACCTCCTTGCCCTATAAAAATACAGGTTAAATTTCAAAGTGCCAAGGAAAGTGTCAGGTATCATGGACAATTCTAATAAGGAAAGATTGGTCCATATTTCTGAAGGGGACTGGAGTGATTTTCTGTGTCCAAGGCATACCCAATCCTGCAGCCAGCTGGTACCACAACAGAGTGCCGGGGAGGCAGCACCAAAGAGCAGAAGGGCCACGGTCTTGGGAGACAGAGGGACTAGGAGAAGTCATGGCTCCACACACATACCTGTGATTTTATACCTCCGAAACTCATCTGTCAGAGTCTGTAAACTGTGACTAATACAGTGTGTGACATTTCAAGGACTTTGTGATAATTGGAGACATCCCAGATTAAAGTCTGGATTTCCTTCTCCACCACTGTCCCCGTCTCCAGTCACACACTTATTTCACCTTGGAGTCGTCCTTCCTTCCTTCCTCTCTCTCACATCCCACACCTAATCCTTCAGCAAATACTTTCAGCAGTGCCATCAAAACCTATCTTCATGAAGCTACTCCTCACAGCCTCTCTGCCCACCTGCAGTGTCTGAGCCGCCGTCATGGCTCCTTGTCTAACCAGCCCACTTGCTCTCACCTTTGCCCCGTATTCCTGTTCACATGGCAGTGGCCAGGGGGCTTTTCTATGTGGAAATTGGCTCAAGTCTTTGTCCTGTTTTCAACCCTCTCCTATCTCATTCTTCAGTCGCTGTGCTCAGCCACTTGCTTCTCTGAAGTTTCTCGGATGTGCCCAGGGCTTTATACCAGCTCTTCTCTGGACCAGGAGAGCCCGCCCCCCAGATATCCTCTTGGCTCACTTCTCATTTCTTTCAGGTCTCCTCTCAGAGGGGATGTCCCTGTCCACCTTATGTCTCTCTGGCACCTGTGGCACTGATCACTGCCTGCTGTTCTTTATATTTTCGTTTAAAGAGTTTGTTCATTATCTGTCTCTGCTGCTGGAAATCTAAGGGCCATGATAGGACTTGCCATCTTGTTCACCTTCATATCCCTGGCACCTGGAATGGTGAACCCCCAGTAAATATGTGTGGGCAGTAGAGAGAGATGGAGATAGGAGAGAGGGAAGAATACAGTACCTGGCACATATAACCACACAGTGAATGCAAATTTCTTTCCCTTCCTTCCCTTCTGAAATACGGTGACTATTCCTCTCAGGCAGTGTCCAGAAATGTGAATGGAATAGATGGCAAGGAACACAAAGAAACACTGCTCACAAACAAATAAGACCAAACCAGGAAGATACAACTTAATAGTGTATAGAGACTATAAAAGACACATAAAATAAATAGGTTTTCCTTTTTGGAAAGACTCCGGAAACTGCCAAAAATCATACAGATTATTAATGAAACAGTATTGCGGAGGTTTGGATTTGGGTTGGTATATCTGCTTTTGAACACCAGGGGGAACCATGTGTTAAATTAATCCAGATAACAGGCAACAACCTCTGGTGTATTTCAGAGCGGGATCAGTCACTTTCCTAAGTCCAGATCTTAGTTTTCCCCTAATTCTTGCAAATAATTCCCAGAATGCTTATTTATAAAATGATGAATTTCTATCTTTCATTCACCACCATGTGAAAGACCTCACCTCTAAGGTAGCTTTTCTGGTTCTCTGAGACCTTACTTTAACAACTTCTGCAGTTTCTGATGAAGTAAATGAAATCTCAACATATTTTGCTTTAATTCACCTGATTTCTTCTCAGCCGAATGCCAAGACAGCTTTCTGGGTCTTGTGCCACAAGAAGCTAGTAGATTTCGGTAGCTTTCAGTCTTCTACCAGCACTAAGTATATTTTTAAAAACTGAGCATTAATGTTTGTTTCCTCAAATTTCAGCATAGAACTGTAAATACAGAGGTAGAAAGAGACAATAATGTCACACTCCTCTGGAGTCCCTTAAATGATGGAGCTGTTTAGAAAGATATACAAAACTTTTTTCACATTACATATTCTATCTCTTACAGTATTGCCTACACTCTTAGCTTTCATTCCTAATTCAGTCTTCTCCCTAGAGCTATTTATCGTAATTCTCAGTTACCTATGAAGATATGGTCACTTGTATTTTCCATAAGTTTCTTTGTTTCAGTATTTACAAAATTGAGTTTATTCTCTCTGCTACTTCCTCCCGCCATGAATCTGTTCTTTCCCTTGTGTCTTCCACTTGCTGACGGCAATCCCTGTAGTCACATCTAGGCTACCCCTCTCGTCCCAAAAGTAAGTATCCATTTGGCCACCAGGTCTTTGACTATTTCATATTATCTTTTTCATTTATTTCACATTATCATTTCATTTATCTTTATGCCACTACTGCCGCCTCGGTCCAGTACCTCCAGGGAATTATCAGAATATTTATGCTAAAATAAAAATCTAATTATGCTTGAAATTCCCTGGGAGTTCCAAGTTCTTTGTGAAATACATGCAAACCACTTGGCAGAGCATCAGAACTCTGTGTGTATGCCTCTTGCCTTTCCACTGCCCTCACTCTACATTCTGATCATTCTGAGGGTCTTGACTTTTCCTGGACATCCATGTCTTTCTTTCATTTGTCATTCCTCTTTTCACACACTTGTCTGCCTAGAGAATTCATTTTCCTGTAGAATTTGCTCACATACGGTCTCCACGATGAAGCTCTGAATAGATGGTCTCTCTGGCACAAGTTTCTTGGGTTGGCTGTATGCAGGGCTTTGTGTTAGGTGCTGGAGAGGAAAAGGCAGACCTTATGTGTATTATCTTATCAAGGTTGAAAACTTGCAGTTTAGTGGGAGAGTCTGCTTTGCTATCTTTAGCTCTCTTTTTCTCTCTCTGGCTTTTCTAGCATTTGGTACCCACTGCAGTTCTGCAATCTTGTTTGATAACCTGTCTCTCCTTCTAGATTGTGACTGCTCAGGAGTGGAGATATAAGGATATAAGAGATATATAAGATATAAGGATATTATTATATCCCCTAGTGACTGGCCCTCATAGACACCCAATACAGATTTGTTATGTGAATGAATGCATCTCATTTTTTAGACTAATTCTATTTAGGATGAGATAAAGTTTACTTTCAATTATAAAGAAAGGAGTTTCTTAGCAACCCGGATGATAATCACAATTAAAGAATGACTAACTGAGTTTGGACCAGTTTATTTTAATAAAATATTTGACAGTGTTCATTGTCACATAATGCATAAATTACAGCTGAATTATTTTCAGTAAGGCAAGATCTGCACTTGTTAATATATCAAAAGCTATTTTGCTAGTGTATTAGAAGCTATTAAAACTGTACTTTTTAAGATTAAATTATATAATTGAACATTTTAACTAACCCAGTTAATCTTTCCCTCCCACAGACATTATTTCAAATTAAGTTTAAGTATTTTTTTAACCTTTGAGAAGTATTCTGAGAGAGTCTATGTTCTATAAATATTCTGAAAGAGGCATGCATTAGGAAGGATTTGGATGCTATTCAATTATGCATGACTTGGCTTTAACTTTTTTCTTCTTAATCTCCCAGCTTTTCTCTTCAACAGGGCAAGGGTAGCTAATGGCCTTTCAGTAAGCCCTTAGTAAATTTTCTCTCGAGTCCATTACTTATTGTTAAGGTCAACTTCATTAGTACGTTTATCTTATTTTTCAGCCAAAAATATGTAGAGCGAAATGAGTAGGCCTAACGTCAAATGTCCTGACTACATCCTGGAAGAGAAAGAAACTTGTGCAGTAGCTGATGCAATTAAATGATGCATACACTTCAGGCCATCATGCAATGGAAAGTTTAGAGTATCGCTGCCACTCTGCTCATAATCCCTCTAGCAGTGATTCGTATTAGGTAATGGAGTAAATATTTATTGATACAGTGTGAACCCGAACCAAAAGCTGCCAACAAAGAAAGGATTTAAATTTACCTCTGTTAAGTTCTGTAAAAAATTGTCCTTTCAAGGTAGGTCATAATTTGCCTGGGAGATCACGTGGAGAGCTATAGCAAATTTGACATCATGGAGCAGGGAAGACTGAGCTGGGGGTGCGGGGGAATCTGAACTTTGTGAATATGTAAGGAAAGGTGGTGATGGAATTACTTTACTTGTTGGAGCACAGGAGTAGCTCTCTTGCTGTGTTGCCAGAATAGACATGACCTGGTTCAGATTAAAACTTCATTGTGTTTTTTAATCTTTACCTGCAGTGTCCAACTCTAGCACTTATATTTAATTGGATCAGTCTCTGAAGGAGATTACTTTAACATCATCCGATATCACTAAGACATTGTTTTACTCGTGCCAACTCTGAGTCCAAAATGTTCTTTGTTAGCCTTAATTCATAATAGAATTGGGTTTAAAGTAAATTACATCTTTGAACAGAATATGATATGGATAGCTAGAAAAGTTTCTTATGTTGATTTGTTATTACTGAAAAAGGTGAAAATATTTTCCCCCAAATTAGGAAACATTTTAGTCAGAGAAAAATAAATATCAAAAGAGAAATGGAATAGAGAGAATTTTAGAAGCTAAGATAAACTTCTATATGGTTTTAACAAAATCGGAACTAGTAAGTAAATGGGAGTTACAGAAAATACTATCAACTCATATTTAACATATTTACATTTTAAACTAATTAAAATAGTCATATGACCTTTGAGAGAATTCAGAATTCCTTTTCAGTAATTATTAAGCATATGAAAGAAAACTCACCAAAAACTGGTACTTTGCTTGAACTGGTTGTACCTTAAAGTTTAAATCACTCACATATCAGGATTGACCTGTTTTTTTGTTGGTTTGTTGTTTGGTTTTAAAAGCACAAGCTCATTTTGTAATATTTGGCTTGCATGTTTTCATTCCCTTCTATGATATCTCTTCGCTTTGAGGGGTCAAACTTAGCACAGAATTTTTGATGCTTTGGATAATAGAGGTACGTACATATTTAATGAAATCATGACAAAAATTGTAATAATATAATCACATTTTAATGACTCTGCCTGTGTGTTTTCTGGCAGATACCTCCACTCAGCCATGATCATATACCGTGACTTGAAGCCCCACAATGTGCTGCTCTTCACCCTGTACCCCAATGCTGCCATCATCGCAAAGATTGCTGACTATGGGATTGCTCAGTACTGCTGTAGAATGGGGATAAAGACATCAGAGGGCACACCAGGTACGTGACAAGGTTTGCTTGGTAATTCCTTCCTCAGGATGGATAACCAGGGACTTCAGTTGTAAGTTCAGGAGAATCAAGAGAACGCCATGTCTTATCACGTGGTGAACAGATATTTCTTGTGTGAATAACTGTGGCCAGTACATAGTGATTTTAATCATTGTATTCTGTAGGGGAGAAATGATATACTGATATAATTTGCCATGGGGGAAAGTAGATAATGTTTGATGTCAAATTATATTTTTAAAAGTTGGATTTTTAAAACATTTTGATACTCCAGAGGTGGTGAAAAGGAACAGCAAAATTTCAATCTAGGTACTGTTCACATTTACCTTTAGGAGACAAACTAAATTCAGATTCCCAAACCATTTCTTGTAACTCTGAAATCCAAAGAACTTGGAAAACCCAAAGAATTTTTTTATAACTGATTTAGTGGCAAAATCTGACCCCAACTACTTTGATGCTTAATACAGTCTTTATTTCTCACACATATTCTCAGTGTGAGTATGCGTATGTTTCATGGCAGAAAAGAGCACATTTGAGTACAGGGTGCTGGCCCCAATCTTAATGAGTTTATGTAATTATATGCATTATTATTAACTTTCTTAAATATGAAAAGGTATGAGTTTCTGAATACTTCTGGCTCTAAGAGTTTCAGATAGGGACTTAGGGCCTAGAGTTTTCAGTTGTACTGTTTTTGATACAGGCATACTTTCTTCTTCTTTCTTTCTTTCTTTATTGGTAGATTGGTACAGGAGTTTAAGCCTTTAAATCCTGAACTTCAGTTTTCTTTCTTCAAAATTTGTTAGTTGTTAATACTTCAATACCTAAAAACAGCTTCTGTCTTTGGCCTTCTATAGCAAGATGAGTCATGGTTACTATGTAAAGTGAAACGTACCCATTCTGGATGCCATTATATCTATTATCTCCAAAAATCAAAGACATCATTTTCTTGCCTTAGATTTGAATGTTGCTTTTTAGGATCATCCACAGCCTCTGTTTTTCATGCCTGTTCTAATAATCCTATTACTTCTGTTACCTGACTTTCTACCAGTGAAAATCCACTTTCTGTGTTCTTGTGTTTGCATGGGCTTAATGTTTAGACGTGTTCTTTCACATTACTTTCTACTCCATGGAATCCTGTTCCTTTCTCAACTCCCATTCTCTTTCTTCTAGTCTCGGATTCATCAAAGTCTCAGGTTCTGTTTAGTAAGAAATAGTCATAGGACAGGTGCTCTGTACAGACATCTTGTGTTTTGGCTTTTAGTTTGAGTGGGAATAGAAGATTGAGGGGTTGGCTTATGTTTGGGGGAACAGCTCCATTTTCAGAGAATTTTGTATTGTTTATTATTTGTAAATAAAGTTACAGGTGACTTTACATCATCTTGATGATTGTAGCTCAGTTAAAACAGATGCCTAAAATGGAAGATAATAGGGGATGTCTGAAAGTAGGCAAAAATACTAGTTTGTTCTTTAACCATCCCCCATCCCTCCTACCCCCCCACTTACGTACTTAGATGAGCAGATGGCCCCAGCTTCCGATGGCTGGTTTTATTTTTGCTTCAAATATCTATCCTCCCTTTTGTTTTTCATACCTATGTATTGAAAGTAGAGTGTGCCCTCCTATAAACCTTTCAAAGTACATATGGCTGCATGTGTCACTGGGTTTAATAATAATAAAATAATATTATCTCTTGAGCACCTGCTGTGTACTAGGCTCAGTGCCAAGTACGTTAGACACATGATATCTTAGCCTCATGCCAAGGCTGAAAGTTAGCTTTTATCTTCTCATCTGTAAAATGAGGAAGCTGAGGCTCAGAGCAAGATTCTGTACTTGTAGGAAGTCACGCAGTAAGTGGTCAAGATAAGAACTCAATCTAAGTGAGAAATGAATCCAGAGCTATTTGGCTTTAAATCCTAAATCTCTCTCCTCGATTACATGCAACTCTAACACGTACTTAAAAAGGCTTAAATACTTCATCTTAGTTACTAAAAAATCAAAATAAAGCAAAATGATGGGGCCATCAGGAACAGCAGACATTGTCAACTATAGTTTTGGAAGAAGAATCGTGGGGGATGGAATTCCATAGGCCTTACATATTCCTGCCTAGAAAATGTCGGCACAGGATGAGGGGTCTTCTCTTAGGAGATCTGTTCATTACTCTTGTGTGACATGAAAGTGGGCCAAGCCATTCATCTGGGACCTGCAGTTTGTTCCCCCTCCAACTCCTAATCCGGTAATGGTGTTCATGGAGTAGAAATCCTATTGTTGAAACCTTGTTCATCTTCTTCGACAGTTGTTCTATATGGTCCCTGGTGACTATGACCTGGAACTCAAACCTGCCACCTCCCTCAGTGGGCTGGGCTCAGTTCAACTCTGTTCAGACTCATGGCTTCCTGGTTTTGGTCAAAATTTGCCTAAAGTTCAATATCCAACTACTTTTTCACAACAAGCCAGATACTTGTTACTGATCCTTTTAATCTGCTATATCAATGTGTCACAACATACACATGGAGAAAGATCATGACAGAAAAACCTAAAGCCTGATCCCTTCTATTCTGTCCTCTTTTCCCCCGGGCTGCTTAATACGTTGTAAGCAGTTTTTTTCTTGCTATATCCCAGACCTTCTCTTTAACATTACTGAATTCATTATTGTTAGAGAACTTCCGATGGTCTCAGCCCAAAACTTGACCTCAAATTTTAAATAACAGTAACCGTCACCACTGCTAACCACCATCACCAGACTTTTCCTTCCCCAAAGCAATTATGTTTGAGCAGAAAATCATCCCCTTTCATATGATTTCAGTTATCTCCTGTCTTTTCTTTTTTTTTTAAATTTTTTTTTCAATGTTTATTAATTTTTGGGACAGAGAGAGACAGAGCATGAACGGGGGAGGGGCAGAGAGAGAGGGAGACACAGAATCGGAAACAGGCTCCAGGCTCTGAGCCATCAGCCCAGAGCCCGACGCGGGGCTCGAACTCACGGACCGCGAGATCGTGACCTGGCTGAAGTCGGACGCTTAACCGACTGCGCCACCCAGGCGCCCCTCCTGTCTTTTCTTTTTAATGTTTTTTTCCTCTTAATGTTGTAACTTTTAACTTGGAAGCTTCTAGAGAAACAAAAGACCATGTATTTGTTAAACGTGTGTGTGTGTGTGTGTGTGTGTGTGTGTGTGTGTGTGTTTATACTACCCTTACAGTGGTGCTTTCACTCTGTTGTACGCATGTGAGTGTGGGTTCATTACTGTTGTTTCAGAGAAGATGGGAATGGGAGCAGACCTTTTGTGGTATGAACAGTGTGCTGTCTTGTGCTTAGACTTTTGTGTGGGGTGATTATCTCATTTAATCCTTTTGACTGTCTGACATAGGTCCTATTACTATTCCTGGTTTATAGATAAGGAAACTGAAGCCTAGGGACCATTAGAAATGTCTACAGGGTCATACAAGAAGCAAATGCATGCCACCCAGGCGCACAGCCCATGCCAGGTAGTGCCAGAGTTGGAATGCAAGTTAGAAACAATTCAGTTATTGGCAAGGACTGACACAGTGTCTGTTTACATTGTGAAAGGTAAATATGGGATGGATACTTTCAACTGTAAATAACTTGGAGAGCATCAACTTTAACTCAGTTAAATAGATGTATTTATATCATATCCTGTCTTGAATGCCAGTCAATTCTGGGTCCTGTGACAGTTGCATTGTTGACTGAGGTGGATGGCTGAATGATGGCTTCAACTGTGCCAGCATCCATGGAAATACAGTAGTCTTTGGGCAAATATCAATGTTATTCTCTGGCTATACACTATTATCTGAGAGAGATTATGAAACATGCTCTACTCATACTTCTCTGAAAGTAAAAAAGGAAAGAAAACATGTTTCTCTGCATGATGTGATATATAGTCAGTCCTAACTTAGAAATTTCTTAGATGTTTGATCTATGGATCTTTACCTTATTTCCTCATTGCATTTGTTAAAATGCAGGCTTATCTGAAAAAATGTCTAAAAATTGTCCAAAAGTGGTGTTTAGACAATGAATTACATTTTCCCAATTATTTTGATACTGTAATTGTTATGATAATTCCCCAGGGAAAATTTTCTTTATTCTTTACTCATTTATTCAGGCATCTGGCAATAATTTATTGAACGTTTTCCAAATACCAAACTGGTACAACTGCTTCATAGCTGTGTGGTGCTGATCAAGGTTTACTTTTGGGGGCTCAGTTTTCACTTAAGAAAATTGTGATGAGAAAAAATAATGCCTACCTTATAGGGTTGTATTAAGGGTGAAATGAAATAATCCACACAAATAGCATACAACAAGGCTTGGCATATTGTAGTTGCTCTATGTCAGCAATTGCTCTAGTAGTGAATTTGGGGGAATGTGCGTGAATAAATGTGAATTTTACCCTCCAGGAGGCACACATTTTGCCATGACAAATAGGATTACACAAACCAGTAATCATATTTTGTCAGTTTCAGTAGGCAATCAATGTATAGTGATAAGAGCACAAAGGAACAAGTAATTAACTGAGCTGTAAGTTGTCAGGACTTCCTTCATAGAGGAGGGGATTCTGGAATTATATCTTAAAGGATAAGCAGGAAGTTTGAGAAAATAAAACAAAAAAAATAATAAAAAAGCAGGAGTAGGCATTCCAGGCAAAAGGTACTAAGGTATAATATGACTTGTTTTATTCAGATAACTGCACAAGAAATTCTTATGGTCTAAGTAATAGATGGAGTATGGGGGGTTATTTAGTTAAGTGTTTTTCAATTGTGGCTGTGTACTGATGACCTGTAGAGCTTAAAGAATGTATCTCCTGGGGTTGTATCATTTACAATTCTATTTTAGTAAGCATGGAGTGGAACTCTCAATCTGGCCACAGCCTAGAAGCTCCTAGAGAATTTTCAAATATATGGATCTCAGGACCTCATTGCCAGGGATTCTGATTTAAGTTCTGTGAAGTCTGGGATGGAGCCCAGATATTGATATTATTAAATATCTCTAGGTAATTCCAATGTGCATTCAAGTTCAAGAGCCACTGGTCTAGAATGAGGGTCAAGAACATCTTCAGTGTTTTGAGCACGCAAATATTTCTGATACACAGCCCAGTATGACACTTTTCTAGCTCATGAAGGGCCTTTTAAATCATGCCAAATAATAGCATCTTTCAGTTTGGGGAAGTCATTGAAAAATATTCTTATTTGTTAGCGAAAGGTTTGCATCTCGGCATCATGCCGGCATGAATCGATGATAAAATGGGCAACTGAAATTTTGGTTCTGTCTCACAGTGGGGGGAAATGTTATTTATAGAAAAACTTTTAACAAGATGATAAGTATTTGCTCTAGATTTTGAAAGTATGCGCCTATGATAGAAACAAAAATTTAAGAGAGTAAATAAATATGAATGGAGTTTGGACTTATATCCAAATTTTTAAAAAGTAATGTCAGCCACCTTCATTTAATCTTTCTCTATGGTGCACATTCTAGGCACCATAGTGGATTCTGGAGATGCACAGATAGATGTGACTTTGTGAACTTCTTGGCTGTCTGGAATCTGTTAAACACTGGCTGTGAAGTCAGACTGAGTTGGAATTCTTGCTCTACCCCTTACTAGCTGAGACCAGAGAAATTACCTTTTTTCCTTGGTTAAACAATAGTAGCTAATAAAAATATCTATTTTAGGGGATTGCTGTGAAAATTAAATTCATATAAAGAAATTCATAAAAAGTGTTTGGTACAATGCCTGGCACATTCTACCTGCCTTTGCTTTCCCCGACTTTCTGCTCTTTCTTCTCAACTTAGAGGGCACCAGGCTCTGATTTTGTTTCCCTTCCCTGTGCTGTGGGCTGGAAACTCTCTGCAGGGCCATCAGAGGACTCATCTTGTTGGTTCGCTGTCTCTCAGGGATCACTCTCCTGTGCTCCTAGTGTCCAGTGTTTCATATATTTTGTCTGGTTATTTCATTGTTTTATGCACAATGGTAAATCTAACCCCTGTTGTTCCATCTTAGCTAGAGGTAAAAGTGACACATGCTTAAATAAAAGACTTATTTGGACAGCCTGACTTAACAAATGCACATTTAGGATGTCAGTTAGTACTTGACATTTCTAGTCTTTGAGGGCCATTGATGCTAAACAGGTTATTCCTTCAGTGTGGTGATATGGTCCATGAGCATCAGAGGTCATTCATAATATTAGACCATAGATCATGTGGCAGTGTGGTCCCTTTGTGAAGATGCAGGAGATGTTCCTATTTCTAACCTTTCTCAATGGCAGGTGATAGTAGAAGTGTTCATTTTCTTCCCAAATTAAATTCAGTGGTGAATAAATTGCATAGCTTGAAAGTTCATTCTTCCTGTTACTACTATGGTGACAAGCATAGTTAAATGTAAAGTGAAAACTTTGGAAGTACTTGCAGCTGCTGTTCCAGGGGACGCCTCAGTGGTAAGGTACATGTAGAATACATGGCTTAGACTGATAATCAAACATCATGTTGGCAGCTTAGGTCCTAACGCTCTCAGTCCCCCTCTTCCCAGTCATTTTGGTTTTGAGGTGAAGGACTCCATGATGAGGCATCTCAGGCCAAGTCATTTTATTTTTTTTTAAACTTTATTTATTTACTCTGACAGAGAGCATGGGAAGGGCAGAGGGAGAGAGGGAGAGAGAGAGAGAAAATCCTAAACAGGCTCCACATTGTCAGTCTAGAGCCCTTTGCGGGGCTCAAACTCACAAACCACAAGATCATGACCTGAGCAGAAACCAAGAGTCTGACACTTAACTGACTGAGACATCTAGGCGCCCCAGGCCAAGTCACTTTAAAGTAATATTTGATTTACAAAACATAAGGGCACAAGGTGAAAGCAGAAAATGCTATTAAGGAGGTCAAAATACGTGTTTCTAATAAATTAGCAGACATAATTCTTACCACTGTCATAAGATAGAGATATATCTGTATCTAGATTCGATTGTGCTTAAGTTTTTAATAGCTGTATTGTAAATTCTGCTTTAGTTTTCTTTTTCTAATTAATATTTCATGGACATCTTTCTGTGTCAAACATCAGTTTTAGCAGTCGCGTCGCATTTCATTGCTAGTATGCACAGTATTTACTTACTTAACCACATCTTGATGTATATTTAAATTTTTTTCTGACTTTTTGATATATTGACAGTGCTTTAATTGGCATAATTGTAAATTTAAATTGTCCATTTATAAGAAATAATTTTTTAAAGTTTATTTATTTTGAGAGAGAGAGATTACATGCAAGCTGGGGAGGGTCAGAGAGAGAGAGAGAGGAAGAGAGAATCCCAAGCAGGCTCTGTACCATCAGCATGCAGCCCAACATGGGGCTCTATCCCACAAACTGAGAGATCATGACCCGAGCCAAAATCAAGGGTTGGCCGTTTAACCAACTGAGCCACCCAGGTGCCCCTGTCCATTTATGAAACTAATTTTTTAAAATTAAATTCCTACGCATGGTATTGCTGGTGTGCATATTTTGAATTTTGAAACATTAATTGCCTCATAGAAAAGTTAGTAAATTAAAATTCCCTTCATACTCAAATTAGAGCTCTCATTTCCCATTCGGGGTTTGTTACTCCTTTTAATCTTCATAAAATTCATAACCAAAAATGAAAATGTTTTATGTTTTTGTTATGTTTAATGTTTTTATTTTTAAAGCATTTATTTGCTTATTTTTCACTTGAGGCTAAGCAATCTTTATTATATAGGACCTATTTTTGCTTTCATGTTCTATATGATTTTGTGTCTTTATCCATTTGTCGATTGTCCTTACCATTCATCAATCTGCGTTTAGTCATGTGTACTCTTTGCCTCTCTTATATTGCAGGTATTTTCAAGTGTAGGGTTTTTCCTTCAACCTTGTTTATGGCATATGCCAATGTAGGGTTTGAATCTTTGAGGTACAGAACTTTTGTTTCTTTTACCTTTTGGATTCTGATTTTCCTGACATGTTTCATCGGTGCTACACCAAGAACAGGGATGATGGGGGTGGTCTGTCCCACTGTAGTCAGTTGTTTATTACTTTTAAATTCTCTAAAGATACTGTGAATTCATCAGGTGAATTTCAAGCAGCATTTAGAAGTGCCTTATATTGTAATTGAGGTATCTCCTGAATATATAAATAAGGATTATGTTCTCCCAGTGGGAATTGTGTCAATGAAGATATTTATTTTGAAAGGAAGAAGATAAGAAGGTTAAAATCATTTCCGTGTTGAAGTCAATATTTCTTTCCATATCCTCACAATTATCTTTCTTAGCATCCCCTGACTCACCAAGAAAAAAAATTCTAACCCTCTGTGCAGCTCTAACATCTGTGGATTGATGCCTAGAGGGCTAAAAACGGTTGCAACAGGATGTGCCTTGGATGAGAATTTAGATTAAGTGACCCTTGAGTTTTTCTGCTCTAAGGTCCCATGATTCCAAATCCTACTGCTTCTAACAGCAAATTTACCAAGAGACAAAATATAGTGAATGTTTTAATAGTCTTTGAATGGTACCTTGCTATAATAGATACCCCAAAAATGTGTTGAATGAATAATAAATAATTGGATGAGATTTATTTTAACCTCTAAAATCCCTTTCACATTCTAGAAAGGTAAGCATAAATATTCTTAATGAACTAGCTAATGTGTGAGCAGCTCATTTAAGTACTCTTGAATTTACCATTCATTATCTTTGTGGCCTTAGGAAAACACATAACATTTTTATGTTATTTGTCAAATGGAAAGTCCTCATCTGCCCACCACAGGTGATTTTTGTGCATAGCTAATGAAATACTTAGGAAATTATCTGTAAGGTGCTATAGGAATATGAATTGGGTATTCATATTTTACATTATGCTTACATGATGTCACAGGTATAGTTTATGAGGGATCTTTTTAAGAACTGTCTTAATTACTTATACAATTCTTGAGTTTAGGGTATGAGTATGAAATTATGGCTATATAGGAAAATTTCCTTATTCTAAGAAAATACATATTATATCTATCCATTGGTCGATTGACAGATTGATCAATATATATATTATATATATGGGAAAATGGTGAGTGTATGTGTGTAGAAAGAGAGAGCATGAACAAGTGTGGCAACATGTTACCTGGAGAATGTTAACGATTAGTGCAATAGGGATTATCAAACTCAAAAATGACATCCCATCTTTCTGATTCTTCATGTCCTTCCTGCCTGGTGAAGGACTGCTGGGCCTCTCATCTTTTGATGGTGAACTCTCTGTCCAACAGAACTCTTTCCAAATTCATTCATTTCGTTCTTGAAGGCTGTGAGTTCATTATTTCCCTGGCTACATATTTAAACTACAGTAACAATCCTGTATGTTCATTATAGAAAATTTAGAAGTATAAAAAATTAAAAATGGGTAAATAAAAGCTACCCATAATTAGCACATGGATAATAATCATTATTACATTCAGATATATTTGCAAACTGTTTATTTTGAAAATGTTTAAGTCTACAGAAAAGCTGAAAGTATAGTACAATATACACCTATATGCCCTTGACATGGATTATTAACTGTATGCCACACTGTTCTTTCTCTCACTTTATTTGTATATGAATTTGAGACATGAAATTAAATTGCAGACATCATGCTGCCATGCCTAAAAATACTGACATATATTTCCTTAGAATAAGGATGTGTGTTTCCATAATCACAATACCATTATCATATCTAAGAAAATGAACTCAGCTGATTTTTTTCACATATTTGATAAATTTCTGTCCTTTAGGATTTATGTCCTACGTGTCATCTTAAAAATGATTTTTAAGTTAATGCATAGTGCACATTTAACCAATTTCCTTAAATAGTTGGATTTCATTAATTGTTGATATTTTTACTATTATGAATCATGTTAAAATTACCTTTTTTTGAAGAATTTAAAAACAATTTATTTCTATTGTGAAATGAGAGGTTTTATTTACCTTTAAAAGAGTTTCAGTAATGAACCAGCACCTGAGAGAGAGGGCTTTTATTTGTTTTTTAGTCATGGTTTAATTTTTATTTTTCCATTGGGTAGGAAGAGCTGAATCACAAGCCCTGGAAATAATGAGGGCATTGGACTTTAGTCAGGTTAAAGTGACTTGGAGTGAAGTCTAGAAATCTTGTCCCTCCTGACCCCTCCTTTGTTTGCAACACTTTCCTGGGAATAGTTATTTTTAGGAATGAGAAAAATGATATAGGTTTTTTCCCCTTATTAGACTTACTTTAATTATGAAACATGATTTAATAATCATTATTGGATGTTTATCCTTATTATTTTTCAAGATCAACCTTGAGGTGAAATGTAGCACAGGGCTGTTAACTGGCTACATGTCTCCTTATAAGAGAACATAGCCTGGTATAGAGCTCATCTCCTTGACTCTTCATCAGCATATATGCCTAAGAATATTCCTTCTTGGGTGTATGGGCTCTAGTGTTGGGCATATATATATATATTTTTTTTAATATGAAGTTTATTGTCAGATTGGTTTCCATACAACACCCAGTGCTCATCCCAACAGGATGGGCATATTTATTCATATATCTGCTTCCTTTCAGGGTTTCGTGCACCTGAAGTTGCAAGAGGAAATGTTATTTATAACCAGCAGGCTGATGTTTATTCATTTGGCTTACTACTCTATGACATCTTGACAACTGGAGGTAGAATAGCAGAGGGTTTGAAGTTTCCAAATGAGTTTGATGAACTGGCAATACAAGGGAAATTACCTGGTAAGTGTTATTTTATGTGCAATAAAGATTATTATTTTTAATATCAACTTTCTTTCCAAGTTATTTAATTGTGGTTGTAGACTTAATTCATTTCACAACTGATGATTTTTTGTTTAGCACATGAATATTCTTAATTCCTGTGACACAATAAAAATCACATGAGAAAGATAGCAGTTTCAGGCTTTTTAAAAATACCCCAAATTCATATTAATGTATTTGGTATTAAATTTAGAAGAATATTCAGAAAAGGAAATTGCTGTTGGAGCTCCATGCTTAGTGATTTCTGTTCTTATAAAGAGTTACTATGTGCTCCTTAGCCTGGAGTGTTTTCATGTTCTTGGAGGGAGATAATTTATATGCAGCAATGGAAGGTTGAATTATTTATAATAATAATTTTTAGTAGTAAATATTAATAAGAATTAGTAAATGATTGTTTAGTGAGATCAGATCTCATTTTGAATGGTTGTCTCATGTTTTTAAGAAATTCTAGGATGTTGTCATTCATTCCTTAATTATTACTTCAGTTCCCCTTACAAAATACTCTTTTAAATATATGTAGCTGTTTTTCATATTTTCCACTTTTTCTTTCACTTAAGGAATATTTTTGAGTGTATGCTATGTTCCAGGTACAGAGAATATAGCTTTAACTACCTCCTTTTGGGGGACCTTTAAAGATGCCCACTAAAAGAAAATTTATTATTATTTGGATAAACTTTCAACACAATCTAGATCATCACCCTTATTTTACCAGTTATCTTTCCAGTGACCATTCCCAGGTCTGTGGTTTATACCAACCAGAAGAACGGCATACCTCTTATAAAAAAGAAATGTGCACAAACTGACTGTAGGTATATGAGGATTAAATGCTTGCCAAATTTAAGTATTAAAATTAAAAGTAATTCCACAGAAGTCTAATTATTATATGCACAAAATTTTTTTTCACAGTATTTGTGAAATGCAGGTGTGGAATGAAAATCTGTTATTCAATTGGTATTTGTGTCTTTTTTTATATAATAAAAAATCAGGAAGTCTTTTTTGATGTCTCTAGTAGAGATAAGGCTAGAAAAATTATCTTTAAGTTTGTGATATAAGTAGATCCATAATAAATATAGAATTATGGAGATCAGAGTATTTCTTTGCGTGGTCTGGGCCTCTCATACACAATGAAAGGAAATGAAATAGTTGTTCTGATTTGTTTAATGTTCTAGCATGATATGTTTTTGAATGTTTTAGATCCAGTTAAAGAATATGGTTGTGCCCCATGGCCTATGGTGGAGAAGTTAATTAAAAAGTGTTTGAAAGAAAATCCTCAAGAAAGGCCTACTTCTGCCCAGGTATGATTATAGTCAAAATTTATCAATATTTTATACAGAACATCAATATATGTATACACATATATAATCTTCACATATATATTCAGATATATAAGTAAACATACACATACAGTTTAAAACAGTCATAATGCAAAACTCCTATATTCCCCACCACCCATGGCACAAAATAAAGAGCATTGCCAACACCCTGGAAGCCCCCATATGCTTCTTCCTGATTGTATCACTCTCCTTTCCCTAGAGATGTAGTCACTTTCTAACTTTGGAGATAATCCCTGCTTTTCTTTTCCTTATGTTTGCTATCCAGTTTAGTTTCCTGTATTCATCTTCTAGTTAAAATGGAATTGTAATCATGTCATCTACCAAGATATTTTCAGTTGCTCTTCTAACCTTATTTTGTAAGCTTTATGGAGGTTGTTAAACATACCCATTGATTATTTACACTGCTGTTCCATTCCACTGTTTGAATGATCAACAGTATATGTACCCATGGTCATATCTATGGGTATTGGTATTGTTTCCAGGTTTTTGTTATTATGAACAGTACTGCTATGACTATGGTTGTACTTTTCTAGTGCAGAATGTATGAGAGTTGCTTTGTGGTATATACCTGAGTTGAATTGCAGAATCATAGAATATATGAATATCCGTATTATTTTCTGAAGAAGCTGTACCAGCTTAACACTTCTATTACCTGGATGTGAGTGTAGCCATTTCTCTATATATTCTCCCTAAATTTTAGTGCTATCTGGGTTCTTAATTTTTTCAACTATACTGTCTTATGTATTGATTTACATTTTCCTAAATACTACTAAGGATGACCATGTCTTTATATATTCATTGGTTATATATGTATTTACCCTTCTGGGAAATACCTGTTCATTATTTTGCCGATTTTTCTATGGGATTATTTGCATAGAAATAAAATAAGTAAAAGAAAAAAAAAGAAATACTAATCCCTCGTTGGTTATATATACTTCAAAGTTCTTTTCTGAATTTGTAGTTTGTCTTTTTATTTCCTGTAGGGTGCCTCTTGATGAATAGAATTTCTTAATTTTAATACAGATAAATTTAACAACCCTTTTAATGGTTATTGCCATTATGAGGTCCTGTTTTAAGACGTCCTCATCTCTCCTAGAGTCACACAAATATTTATCTATGGCTTCTTCAAAGTGGTTAAAAGTTTTGCTTTTGGGGGCACCTGGGTGATTCAGTCAGTTAAGCATCCCAACTCTTGATTTTGGCTCAGGTCATGATCCTAGTGTTGTGGGACTGAGCCCTATGTCAGGCTCTGTGCTGAATGTGGTGCCTGCTTAGGATTCTCTGTCTCTCCCTCTGCTCCTCTCCCCTGCTCATGTGCTCTTTTTCTGAAAAGAAAAAAAAAACTGTTTTGCTTTTGGCATTTAAGTTCTTAACCCATTAGGAATTGAAATTTTTATCTGGATCCAGTTTTTTTCCATATGGATAACTAAATTTTCCAGCTTTATTTATTAAATAGTTTCTTCCTTTTTTTTCCTGTTGATCGTTTCCCCCTAGTTTTACTCTTTAATATGTCAGATACTCACACATCCACACAGATGTTCTCTTCCATTGGTCAACTTATATGTTCTTCCTCTAATACTATCCTCTGTTAATTCCTGTCACTGTATAAGTCTCGTTTCTCTACTTATTTTTCTTCTCTAGGAATGCTTTAGCTTTCTTGGATTTAGTTTTTCTATATAAATTTTAAAATCACTTTGTCAACTTTTATGAAAAAACCTATTGTGACTTGGATTGGCCTTGCATTGAATCTGCAGACAATTTGGGGAGGATTTTATCTTCATTACATTAAGTTTTTCTATTCTTGAATGTGGGTTATCTTTCTATTTATGTTTTCTTGTCTTTCAATAAAGTTTTATGATTTTGCATACAGGTCTTTCACATTTTTTTCTTAATTTTCTTGCTGCAAATTGCTTTAAACTCAGTTCCTGGTTTGAGATTTTTTTTTTTTTTGAACTACCTAGGTGATGGGAATCTGGTCTACAAATGTTCATGAGAACAAGCTTTTGAATAACAATTTCTCAGGGTTCTTTTCCTTCCTCCCCCTTTGTCAAAGGCAACTTTCCTCATACCAGTGAAAGTGGAAGCATGGGGTGGCTTTATTTCTGGTTCTCATTTACTCTGAATATGTAGTCCTTTGGGGTTCCAGATTTATGGGAACAGGCTTTTATTGGACTCCACTTTGGGAATGCTGTAGATTTAAACTTCTTTCTTGCAGACTGATAAGATATCAGAAACCACACATCAGTTTTGCCTTCAATAGACAAATGCCTTTAAGGAAATATCTGGCTTTAAGTTTCAGTCGACCTCTCTGTCTTTCATTGGATTCTTTCACTAATATTTTGTCCTGATAAGTCCTATGATGTTGTCAGATCTTTAATATTTTTAAGAGATTAAAAAATAATTTCCTTAGTATTTTAAGTTACTTTTAGATGGGTGGTTTGTCCAAATAACCTTTCCCACCATATTGTCAGAAGTAAATTTTTTACTGTGTCTTAATGTTTATTTATTTTTGAGAGAGAGAGAGAGCATGAGTGGGGAGGGACAGGGAGAGAGGGAGACACAGAATATGAAGCAGGCTCCAGGCTCTAAGCTGTCAGCACAGAGACCAATGCGGGGCTCAAACTCACAGACCGCAAGATCATGACCTGAGCTGATGTCGGATGCTTAACCAACTGAGCCATCCAGGTGCCCCCTTATTGTGTTTTAAACTGAAAAAGATTTTAATAGATCAAAATAAGAGCTCTCTTTATGTTGTGGGCTCTTGATTTGGTATCATAATTTATTGAAAATCTTTTGTTCAACTTTAATTTTTTAACGTTTATTTATTTTTGAGACAGAGAGAGACAGAGCATGAACTGGGGGAGGGCCAGAGAGAGAGGGAGACACAGAATCCAAAGCAGGCTCGAGGCTCTGAGCTGTCAGCACAGAGCCCGATGCAGGGCTCGAACTCACAGAGCGCAAGATCATGACCTGAGCCAAAGTCGGATGCTTAACCGACTGAGCCACCCAGGCGCCCCGAAAATTTTTTGTTCAGCTTTAAAATGTCTACTCAAAAATAGCTGAATACATATGCTGATTTTATCAAGAATTATGTCATTATCTTGGCTACTTTCCCTACCTTCCCCTTCCTAATTTTATTGAGACATAATTGACATAAACACTGTGTTAGTTTTAGATTTACAACATGACGATTTGATACATGTATGTATTCTGAAATTATTACCACAGTCAGTTTAGTTAACATTCGTTACCTCAAAGTTATAATTTTTTTCTTATGTTAGTAACTCTTAAGATATACTCTCTTAGCAACTTTCAGATATTCTGTGTGATATTGTTAACATTAGTCACCATGCTATACATTACATCCCTGTCTTATAACTGGAAATTTGTACCTTTTGACCTGCTTCGCCCATTTTACCCACTCCCATGCCCTGCCTTTCACAACCACCAGTCCATTTTCTTTATCTGGAAGCTTTGTTTTGTTTATTTTATTTTATTCTTTTTTAGGTCCCACTTATATAAGTGATACAGTACAGTATCTGCCTTTTCTGTCTGATGTATTTTGCTTAACATTATACCCTCAAGGTCCATCCATGCTATTGCAAATGGCAAAATTTCCTTCTTATTTAATGGCTGAATAATATTCCATTGTGTGTATAGGTACACACATACATATATACATATACATATATATCTTATTTTCTTTATCCGTTCATCCATTGATGGACACTTAGGTTGTTTCCATGTTGTGGCTATTGTGAATCATGCTGCAGTGAACATGGGGGTGGAGATATCCTTTAAACATAAATGCTTTCATTTGCTTTAAATTTATACCCAGAAATAAAAGTTGAATGGTTTTTCTATTTATAATGTTTTGAGAAATTGCATACTGTTTTCCATAGCGGTTGCAGCAATTTACATTCCCACCAACAGTGTACAGGGAATCCTTTTTCTCCACATCCTTGCTAGCCCTTCTTTTTTCTTGTCTTTTTGATAGTAGCCATTCTGACAGGTGTGAAGTGATATCTCATGGTGGTTTTGTTTTGCATTTCTGATGATTAGTGATGTTGAGCACTTTTTCATGTACGAGCTGGCCATTTGTATGTCTACTTGTCTTTAAATTTTGGTTATAACTGGTATTCATCACATAGACTTCTTGTATTTTTAATTTGTTTTTCACAGTAAAATTTCCATAGCTTAATTATTATTTTATTCTTTACTCCTTTTTAAGTTCATTCATTTATTTTGAGAGAGAGAGTGTGACTGGCTGACAAGCAGAGAGAGAGAGGGAGAGAAAGAATCCCATGCAGTTTCCACACTATCAGCACAGAGCCCGAGGTGGACCCCAAACTGTGAGATCAGACCTGAGCCAAAACCAAGAGTCAGACACTTAACCAGTTGAGCCATCCAGGCACCCCTACTCTATTCTCCTTTTATTTTCAACAATACTTCACCTTGTTTTTTTTTTTTTTTTGTAGTATATGATAGTATTTGACTTTGACCTACCCACTTAATCTTTAAATACAGTATATATTAGACAAGATGGGTAAACTCCTTACCTTTGTCAGATGAGACACTGAGAGAATAAGGAGCTTTCTCTGCATCTCATGAGTGGAAGGCAAGTGGCTGTATCGTGGCTCTAATGCCACTCTCCCGAGTCCTGGTTCTGTTTTCTTACAGTTCTCTTCCCCACCCCCACCCTGTCTCTCTTGTTCTTTAGTGCTTCAAGGAAAAGCATGAAAACAGAATCTAGAATTGATTTGTGAATTTCATTACCAAAGATCAAAATTTCTTTTCCCTGCAACTGGCAGAAAGTCTATTCTGTGGGTGGCCTGTGTTTATCTGTAACATGATGTGGCTCTGCAGTATAGAGTTGAGTGTTGAATAGCTCCAGTCTATACTACATTTCTGTTCAGTTGGCACTTTTGGGATTTTCTCTTTTTTCAAGTTACAAAACATACATACAAAAGAGTATATTTTATGCCTAGTCTAAAACTAAGTATTATTTTAATGTAATTTTATCTGTAGTTTGGATTATTAATCTCGTTGCTTGGATTAGATCACAGTTTGTTATAACATGCAGTTCTACGTTGTGCACACTAATATGATCTTTCAAGAGGACATGTGTTAACTTGATGCATATTGTTTTGTTGTTTATAAACTTTCTCAGGTCTTTGACATTTTGAATTCAGCTGAGTTAATCTGTCTGATGAGACATATATCGATACCTAAAAACTTTATAGTTGAATGCATGGTTGCTACAAATCATAACAGCAAGAGTGCAAGCATCTGGCTGGGCTGTGGGCACACTGACAAAGGACAGCTCTCATTTCTTGACCTAAATATGGAAAAACACACTTCTGAGGTAAATCAAAATACTCTTTAAATTACAAATACTTTAGAAAATTTATTTTGCAGGTTATGCTAAAGAATGTATCAGTTAAAAAGTTACTTAGAAAGAAGTGAAATGAAAGCAATGTAGGAGTGTTGTTAGGTTAGTTTTCTGATGGAACAAGAGTATTTAACATAACATTAAATAGTCTTTGTTTTGTTTTAAAATCATAGTATATGTTTGTCTCCGGTCAGGATCCCTAGAAACAGAGTTTAAGACAAAAGAGTCTTGTACAAGTGATGTAAGGAGAGAGTAACTTTTAAGGAAGTGAAGGAAGCCAATAGAACAGGGGAAGAAATTCCACAACAATGTAGTTTTTGAAGAAGTCTGCTGTCAGTCTTCAGCCATGAGAGACTGGGGTGTGGATAGCAACACAGATTGGTCTCTCAAGGCCACCAGTCTTTCATTCCCACATGGCAGTCAGGCATTGGCTGCGGTCTGCCCAAGGGTGGGTGTGGCCACGCCTGCCTGCCATTTCTGACCAAGCCAGCTCCCAGCAGTGGAGGGCAGTTATGTGGTGGAGGGTGCAACTCTGAGCTGTTAGTAATCAGCACTCACAGCAGCTGGGGGTTGGTGCTCATGACTGAAAGAGAAAATCCGGGTACTGCTCTACAAGATGGGTCAACAAATTGTATTAGCAGAGATAAGATAAATTTCTAGACTTAAAAAATAAGCTAATATTGTGGTTGTTGGTGTGAAACACATGTTATGCCTAATCATTATTCTTAAGGTTGAACAATCCTCTCACATTATTTTCGTGGAGTGAGAAATATGGATACTGAAAAATATTTTTCAATTTTAATTTTAGTTTTAGATGCATTTTAGATAGGCAAAGTTGTTTGCCAGTTAACTTGTTAAATAAAATCGGCATTGTTTTTAAAATTAAGAGCAAGAGAGTAAAAAGAGTTCAGTGTATGGATAACGATGTTTTTATTCTATTCAAATTCTAGTCACTTAAGCCAGAATCAAGTTCATTAGAGTGTTTTTTTTTTTTTCCTTTTTTTAACAGGAAGTTACTGACAGCAGAATACTGTGCCTAGCTTTGGTGCATCTTCCTGCTGAAAAGGAAAGCTGGATTGTGTGTGGGACACAGTCTGGCATGCTCCTGGTCATCAGTACCGAAGATGGGAAAAAGAGACATACCCTTAAAAAGATGACTGATTCTGTAACTTGCTTATATTGCAATTCCGTTCCCAAGCAAAGGTATGGTAGTGAATTTGACCATTGGAGAAAGTTCCATACCTTTTAGGTGACTGATTGTGTGGAAAACTTTGATTGCTTCAGCAAAGACTGCTCATTTTTAACATATTTCTATCAATATGCATATATTAAAGGGCATTGTGGGAGGCCACAAAGATATTCTTATAGATGAAGCTGAGGCAGTATGAGACAGGTCAGTCCTTTTCTTCAGGCCAACCTGCCCTACTGCTGGTATTACCACAGCTCTGATCGATTTCATTACCACCCTTCACATCAGGTTACTTTTCTTTGTAAGTCCTCTTCAGAGATAATTTTCCATTTATTCTTTTTTTTGAATATCAGTAGCCTATTCCATATTGGTTTAAAACATGTCAGTTAACTATCAAATTGGGAAAATACCTAATAAATGAATTCGTAAGTTATTAATAGGTGAAAACGACTCAACCATTCTTGATTACGGGGATCTCATTTCAAATGAATTTATCTAACTGGCAGAATTTCAGATGTGAGTAACAGGCTGATTGTTATAATACTTGGGGCAGGATGATTTCCAGGAGCCATTAAGATTATACCCCATATATTTCTCCTGTTTAAGTCAATACTGGAAAATAAATAAGTACATTAGAAAACCGTGAAACTCAAGTTTTTGGCAGCTGAAATATAAACTCCACTGGCAGTTTTGGAGTTGAAATTATTTGGGTATTGTCAGAGAAAAAATTCATTCATCAGATGGTGTTAAATAAGCAAGGAAGACTTTATTTAAGATTATTCCAATAGGGGGCAGAGATTGAACTCAACTTTACTGATACAAAAGGTGGGAGAGTTTTTAATATTGATGGAGCTAGTGGAAATATACTGCAGGTCATTGTGGGGGGCTCCATGTGATTAATTGATCTGTCTTTGCTAACTGTTGCTCACTGAAGTTAGGCTTCTACCCTCCCATGGAGACTGTGAGGTGGGGCCCTGCTTTTCTTTTTTTGTTTTAATTTTTTTAATGTTTATTTATTTTTGAGAGAGGGTCAGAGAGAGAGCGCACGTGCGTGCGCGTGTACATGGGGGAGGGGCAGAGAGAGAGGGAGACACAGAATCCGAAGCAGGCTCCAGTCTCTGAGCTGTCAGCATAGAGCCCAATGTGGAGCTCGAACTCATGAACTCAGATCATGACTTGAGCTGAAGTCAGACACTTAACCGACTGAGCCACCCAGGTGCCCTGGGGTCCAGCCTTTCTTGATGATTACATTTCAAAAGGAAGGCTCCCAGTTCCTTGAGAAAGACATATCTAGGTTGTAAAACCAGGCTGGGAGAGGAGTTACATCTCAAATGTGCAGAGAAAGAATTTACAGTTGTAAATTTTCTAAAGTAAATGCTGTAAAAAAATAAGCAAATTATAAAAAAGGGAGGTCAGGCACCCATAGAGTCATGAAGAAATCTGTCTAAAGTTTAGTCAACCTAGGGGGAACGTTATGGCCATCTTGGTCAATATAAGCATTCTTTTTATAACAATTTTGACATTTTTTTCTTTTAGCAAGCAAAAAAACTTTCTTCTGGTGGGAACTGCTGATGGCAATTTAGCAATTTTTGAAGATAAAACTGTTAAGGTAAATGTTGAATCCATTCTACATCAAAAAAATGTTAAGTTCTTTGTTTTATGTATGCTTATCCCCACTCCCCTTCTAAGTGATTATAAACTCCAGAAGAGCAAAGATCACAAATACTCTTTTCACCTTTTTTTCCCATTAAATCTTGCATACAATAGAACCTCTATAAATGTATGTGGACTGGCTGTACATTTTATATAAATGAACTAAGGATAAAAATGGTAAATGAGGTCTGATTTATAATGTTAGGAATGAAAATAATTCTATTTTTATATAAATGAAGTGATAATTCCTAATAAATATATTGTGGAAAAAAACAAAACTTAAGTTTTAAATCTGGTTTGCCAAGTTTTTCTTTAGCCTGGAGGAAATCAATTAACTTTCTGTTCTTCAGATTCTCATTTATCAATAAAGCATTTATTCCTCCTTCCATCCATTCATCTTGTGGTTCCATCTATTTATCCAACATCCTACCCTTTATACTCCTTGTTATCAAAAAACATTACTAATGAGAGACAGACAAGTAGAGTATAACCCCTGGGTTATTTGCTGTAAATTTTTTGCATGGAAATGTAAAGAGATTGGTTATAAGGATAATGTTTTTGCATACCACTTGAATTTGAATACTGTTTTCATAAATCCTTTGAAAAATGTATCCTGAATTTTTATCTTAAGATCTCTAGCCATTTAAAATGGAATGGTAGCTTTTAGAAAGCACAGCAAATTTTACAGTGTTTCATTCTGCAGCTACTCAGTTTATTGAATGTGTTTCTCTTCTTGGCAAAGTGTAAAGGAGCCGCTCCTTTGAAGATACTAAATATAGGAAATGTCAGTACTCCACTGATGTGTTTGAGTGAATCTATGAATTCAACTGAAAAAAACATTATGTGGGGAGGATGTGGCACAAAACTTTTCTCATTTTCTGATGATTTCACCATTCAGAAGCTCATTGAGACAAAGACAAATCAGCTGTAAGTTATTTCTATCTATACAATTAATTTGCTACTTTATTCATATTTATTCTTTTTTTTTTTTTTTTTGAGAGAGAGAGAGAAAGAGAGAGTGGGGAGGGGCAGGGAGAGAGAGAATCTTAAGCAGGCTTCACACCCAGCGTGGAGCCCTACTTGGGGCTCAATCTCATGACCCCTGCGATCATGACCTGTGCTGAAATCAAAAGACGGACGCTTAACCAACTGAGCCACCCAGGTGCCCCCATGTTTATTATTTATAATCATATTAATAATGTTGCAACCCAAGCAAAAATCTTTTAAAATGCATAATTAATTTTTCTATTAAAAATGTCACCCAGCCTAGTCACGTTTGGGATAAAATATGAAAAGCCGTGATGATCTTAGTAGTATTTGTCAATCTCAATTTTTAACAATTTCATTATCCCTGTATCAAATTAAATATAACTTTGAAAGGTAATAAAGTCAGTATTTTACTTCATCTGTGGGTTTTACATACGTGCTTTAGATAACTTGCATTAAGTATTGATTGTAGGAAACATGCACCTCAGGAATAAAGTCATCTCTAGATTCGGTAATTATACACATACCCTTTCTACAGCAAAGTTAGTGATACCACTTTCAAGCAAAAATAAAACAGAAACCTTGACCCCATTTGTTCTTTCAATTTTTAGAGTTGTGTTTTAACCAAATCATTGCAGTTGGCTCTCATAAGAGCCACATTCCTCAGTGAGAAGCAGGGTAGGTTGGTGGATAACAGCATAAATTGTAGTTCAGATATTGGCTTTGCTGTGTGTTGGTTATGTGAACTTGGGCAAGAACTACTCAAACATCCAGTCTTCTCTAATCTGAGGATTGTAATATATCGTACCTCAAAGGGATGTTTGGAAGACTAAACAAGAAAATTAACATAAGGAGCTAACATAATGCCCAGCACTTGGTAAGCTCTCAATAAATATTACTCGTGATTAGTATTAGCTTTGAGTCACAAATCCTCATCTCAGGGAATATCCTGGCTTCTCAATATCCATCTAATCACCTAAAACCTAAATTTGAGAGTAATCCTTGACTCCTTTATCTTTTACTCCCTTTGTCCATTTAACTCTTCTAATTGACACTCAAATTCTTTCATTTCTCACTTTCCTTCTACTGCTCCCACAGGCCAGGCTACCATCCATCATCAGTAACCATACTAACAACAGCATCTTTTAACCAGTTCTCAACCTCTGATTGTGTTCCTTCAGTCTGTTCTCAACATTGCAGACAGAGGAGCTCTTCTAAAACAACTCAGTCTGGTGTCAGTCTCTTGCTTAAAACCCTCAGTCACATCCCATTGTCCTTTGTTTGAAGTTCAGATTTCTTAAGGTAGTCTACCAGGCCCTGTAGGATTTAGTCCTTGCTTCCCTCTCTGGATTAGTATTTTGCAGCCTCCTTGCTGCCTGTGCTTTAGACAAGCTGAAACCATCTCAGTTCTCAAAGACAGCCTGCTCCCTTTCACCCCCAACCTGTGACTGTGATTTTTTTTCCTGGACGACTAATATGTTCCCTGCTCGTTTTAGTGCAAATGTCGCTTCTTCTGAGTGGGTTGTCTTTGATTCCTCCTGTGCAGATTAGATGCCTTGGATTTGTTCTTCCAGTTCAGCTATTAGTTCCCTTCACAACATCTGCCATACATTTTTATAAAAGAATTTTCAAAAATGCTCTCTTAATACTGAACTTAACTGGTTCTCAGCATTGGCCCCACTTAGAAACCATGAGGTAGCTGAAAATACTATTATGCCTGGGACTCACCTCCAGACCAATTAAATCAGATGAATTAATCATGGGTGGGGCCCAGATTTCAGTATTTTTCTTTTCAGGCTCTCATGTGATTCTAAGGTCTTTGGGGTTCAGATACACTGCTATGTATTGTAAATTCTCATGGATGAGGACTTTTGTTTTTCTCTCTCATTCACAGATTTGTTTCCTAATGTGTGGTAAATGGATAAATCCATTTTCATTCTGTAATTTCCACTTTTTTTAAAAAACACATTTTTATTCATTTATTTTTTTAATTAATTTTAATTTTTTGAGAGAGAGAGAGAGAGAGAGAGAGAGAGGGAGAATGCACACAAGCTGTGGAGGGGCAGAGGGAGAGAATCTTAAGTAGGTTACATGCTCAGTCCAGTCCCACAATGGTGAGATCATGACCTGAGCTAAAACCAAGCATCGGATGCCCAACCAACTGAGCCACCCAGGCATCCCTGTAATTTCCACTTTTAATCAACCTAAAAAAAAAAAAACCAAAACTGAAAATATTTAAAAAGAAAGGCCCCCAATTTTTTTTTATTTCATAGAGCATGTTATGAGATCATGGGAATCAACTCCCTAAAATTCCACATAAGATTTGGAGTATAAATGCTGTACTAGAGAGAACACCCATAAACATGGCACTTGCAAAGCTGTTCATCACCTGAAAGAGACGAGGATCTGGTTTCATAGACACTTGGAAGTATTTGCTCTCTTCTCAAAAAGTGTCTCCTGTTGCCTTCGTCTCTCCCTGGCTAAGCAGAT
Source organism: Prionailurus viverrinus (assembly GCF_022837055.1). NCBI lineage: Eukaryota > Metazoa > Chordata > Mammalia > Carnivora > Felidae > Prionailurus > Prionailurus viverrinus. The sequence continues at coordinate 65,107,315 of NC_062567.1, forward strand.
ACCTCATTGCTAATTAGATGCTGCTTCATCCTCATTACCCTCCTCATTGTCATCAGTTCGCGCTGACAGAGGCATGGTGGGTAGTGAGAGATGATATGGTCTCTGGAGTCACAGGCCTCCAGAGACTTGTCGAGTCCTGCTTCTGTGACATGCTGGTTATGTGGCCTCGAGCAAGTTATTTAGCCTTTGTTAACTTTCTCCCATTGCAGACATGGAGGTTTGTAGTATTTTGTAAGATTGTTACTGAGGATCAAATGAGAGAACGCACAGAAGCATTTTATAAATTCTAAAATGTTATGTAATATTTATACTAATTTGAACTGTCTTCTTTTATATACAGCAAAAAAAACTCAGAAAGAAATTGTCTAGAATGTAGTGGCTCTCTGGCAGCACATATTTTTGCCTCCCTTGCCAGAATAAGAAAGAGGAAGAAAAAAAAAATCTTCCTGCCCTACAATAAACTAAAGGCTTTTAAACGGTGTGACATTTTCATGTCATTTATCTGGTCGAATTGCAACTTTAACCATTTTTACTTTTTCTTGGTTGTTCATTCCTTCTATTAGTTCATTCTGCATCCATCCATCCTCTGTCCGTCTACTTAACAAACTGCCTACTTTGTTAGCTAGGCATTTTTTTCTAGATAGGTTCTTATCTATCCACACTTGTATTTGCTAGATAGATAGGTACTTATCCATGGTGACTCTTTACTGGATTGTGGGTATATTGAAAAGACATGGTCCTTGTCCTTAAGAAACCACATTTGCAGTCTAGTGTCAGGGACACACTAATCAATGAATACGATTTGATACTTAATGAGGTCTGTAGTGTTACAGGTATATCAGTGCGGGAAAGGGAATGACTGGTATATTTTGATAGGTTAGGGAAGTATTCCAGAGGAGCTGACATTTAAGTTAAACATCAAAGGCTAAGTAGAAGTTTGCCATGAAGGTAGGGCCTATGCTAGCCAATCTGTTTGCAAGAAATGAAGAATAGTGACATTCTTTTGTCCCTCTAGGTTTTCTTATGCAGCTTTCAGTGATTCCAACATCATAGCAGTGGTGGTGGACACGGCTCTCTACGTTGCTAAGAAAAATAGCCCATTTGTGGAAGTATGGGATAAGAAGACTGAAAAACTCTGTGAACTTATAGACTGTGTGCACTTTTTAAAGTAAATTGTTTTCTTTAAATTGTATTTTACTGTGGAAAGAACTCAGTGTGAAATTGACCCTCTTAACAAATTTTTAGGTGTACAACATATTATTGTTCACTATAGGTACAATGTCATTGGTTCTTATTTTGTGCTTGTTAGAGCCGTTTTTATACCTCAGACTTAGAGAGGCAGTATGCCTAATTTTACTTTGTTTCTACCTCTAACTAGAACACTAAACAACTCAGAAACAAAATTGCTAATTCTTTTCAGCACCATCTCTTGGTATCTAGCAAGTAGTTTCATTTTGGAAAACTAAAAAAAAAAAAAAATAGGAACATGATATATATGGTTTCTTCAAGATATTACAAAGAATATTCACCAATGAAAAAATAGTACGTGATTGAAAGTGATCATACTGGATTCCTTGCTGACTGTACATTTAGTAGTGTTACAATGTCAAAGTTTACTACTTGTAATTAGACTACAGGTCCAAGGATACTTTGTTCTAAAGACAAAGTCACGAAACAATTTAAAAAATGGGGGAAACCTACTGCACTGACCAATGCACGAACTGCTTAAGGATGAAGGATCAAGACACCAGACTGACAACCAGTTCTTAGTCTAATCCAGCACATCTCAGACTTTAAATCACGCACATCTTTTGTGTGCTGCTGGTGGGAAAGGGGACCACTCAACCTTATTTGGGGAGGGGTAGAGAGAGAGGGAGACACAGAATCTGAAGCAAGCTCCAGGCTCTGAGCTGTCAGCACGGAGTCTGAACTCACCAACCACAAGATCATGACCTGAGCTGAAGTCGGACGCTTACCGACTGAGCCACCCAGGTGCCCCTGTTTTATCTTGTTTTTATGTATAGATTTTTTATTCTCTGGAGAACATTTAGATTACACACTATATCTATAAAGTGAAACTTCAAGGTTGACTTTCCCAGAATGTTTTCATTTTTCTCTGGATGGTAAGGAGATTGACATTCTGAAGTGTTGACAGTTCTGCCTGGTAAAGGTTCCCTTACTTCCTGAAGTCCTAAAAGTATTAGAACTGTTTTATTTCCGGACACCTCATTTTCGTCATGAATTATTCATTGGCTCAGAGAAACATTTAGTGGTTTGTATTGATATCTTTTACATGTAAATGATTAAAATTTAATTTTCCTTTGTAACTTTTAGACTTCATGGAAAGAAACTTTTTCTATTTATATTGGGCAAATTTATTCTTTTCTTTTACACTGGGTTATATAGGCTTATTATTTATAAAAATTATATCCATTTTTAAAGTTTGTATATTTATTTTGAGAGAGAGAGAGAGAGAGAGAGAGAGAAGAGAGAGAGGCAGAGAGAGAATCCCAAACAGGCTCCACTCTGTCAGCGTGGAGCCTGATGCAAACCTGAGCCAAAATCAAGAGACAGACGTTTAGCCAACTGAGCCACTTTATTTTATCCATTTTATTTAGTTTAGAATTTCTTGAAGGGGCTGTGTTATCTTTGTTAATTTATGTTTCAAGGAGAGAAGCCACTTTGATGTTCTGTATTTAGCAACACTCATTTTGTAGAATTTTAATGATATATAATGTATACTATTATGTATTCATAATTTAAAATGCTATATATAGTGTGCATGTGTAGACATCTGCTTTTTCTCTTAATTGTTGATAAAATTATTAATGCATACTTTATGGTTTTAGGGAGGAAATGGTAAAAGTAAATGCGGAATCAAAACACAAAATATCTTATTCTGGGAGAGTGAAAACTCTCTGCCTCCAGAAGAACACTGCCCTCTGGATAGGAACTGGAGGAGGCCATGTTTTACTCCTTGATCTTTCAACTCGTCGAATTATACGTATAGTTCACAATTTTTGTGATTCTGTCAGAGTCATGATGACAGCACAGTTAGGTAAGTTTCTTTCCTTTCAATCTTTTGTGATATTGTCTAAGACTTTAAAAATATGCTTTTATTTTTAATTTTAGTCTCACTCTCTAATGCCATTGGACATGTCTCAGAAGGTCACATCATGAAACATAGAACTGGGATACATTTTAATAGGGTCATTAAAAAATGGAGGGAATGGATGCTTTCAGTCCCATTAGAGAAGATTATTGCAGCCGAGCACCGATTCTCTGTTCTACTTTCTCTGTATCTAAGGCAAAAGAGGAAATAGATAATTTTGAGTATTTTTAACTTAAAAATATTTTTGTAATGTTTCTTTATTTATTTTGAGAGAGAGAGAAAGAGAGTGAGTGGGGGAGAAAGAGAGTGAGTGGGGGAGGGGCAGAGAGAGAGAGCAAGAGAGAGAGAGAGAGAAATTCCCAGTGAGATGCTCACACTCACAAACTGTGAGATCATGCATGACCTGAGCCACATCAAGAGTCATAGGCTTAACTGTCTGAGCCACCCAGGCTCCCTGAGTATTTTTAACTTTTTAACAAAAGGTATTAAAGCAAATGCTTATTTTAACCAATTTAAATTTCCTACCCTTCTTAAATTTGGTTTTTCATTCTATCAACAAATTTATATGCTTGTAACAATATATGCTGAACTCTACAATCTGCAGGTATTGACAATCATGATGTTTTATGCAGACTTTTATGTCTTTTCTTGCTCCTACTTTTCTATTTAAGTATGAAGAAATCATAACAGCACATGAAATATATTTTCTACATAAATACATTCCATTTTTTTCTTTTAACTAATTATTAGGCTTAGAGAATAGTATTAACATATATACAAAGTTGATCACCAAAATAACATGGGATTAGGTTCTGCAAAACGAGAGTTTATATAACTTTAGTAAATAAGTCCTAGTGTGTTTGACAGGTGAAGCAAATGGTCAATTCCTTTTACAGGAATATATTAAGGAGGGACAAGTGTTACTCCTTACTCGCACCCATTTTTTATGACTGGATGTTGAAATTGCACAGGAGTTACACTAGATGCTGTGAGTGATTGGTGACTCTCAGCATACCAGCGTTGTATCTCACAACAATAGTGGGTTGTCTCTCTACTTTTATTCTACCAAGGTTGTTAAGTCCTTTAATTTGTCTGTACTTTCGTACCCAAATCGTTGTTCATTACTGAAATTATGTGGAATTTCAGTGGTTTAATTGATTTTTAAAGTAAAGATAAATTTAAACATAATCCACAGGTGCGGCAGGTACAATGTGGCTTCACCTCACCTTTGTAGCCTCTGCCATTTATCACATTGCTCCCAGTGCTTTCTGATCTGGAGAATGTTCAGTCCCTCTGGGATACCATGCTTCACACTGCCTCAATGTTTTTCATGTGCTGCTCATTCTTTGCTTATTTAATTTCTGTAGTTAATTAAGCCAAGAAGGTACACTAACTCTTTTTTCCAAATGGTAACTCATATGTCAAAACCTTCAGAAGTGAACACTGATTAGGTCAAACTTCCCTCTTTGGAGTTCTCATAACATCTCCCTTGCATAGCATACATCCTGGTCACGATTTTTTTTTTTTCATTAGTGTCAATCTCCTCACTAGAATATAAACTCCATGTAGGTTGAGTCTGCATGTGTTTGTTTACTTCTTTACTCCCCAGGGCCTTGCCTCCTGTATAGAAGATGTATGACAAATATTTGTTGAGTAAATTAGTGAGTGACTTGAGAAGAACGTATGGTTCTGTGACAGAGTATCAGTGTATCATCCATCCAACTTTGTATCCAAATGATTCACATTTGACTAATGCCAAAGCAGTTTCACACACATCTCATTTAATATTATAACTCTGGGTGTATAAATATTAGACCCATTTTTCAAAAGTTAAATTATTTTCTCAGATTAACACAATTAATAAAAATTATAGCAAGGAATGGGCCACAAATTTTCCAACATTAAATAATTGCTGATCTTGGAGCATTTTATTCAGTATAATTGAAGTGTCTCCTAAAAAGCAGAATTATACGGTAATTTCTAATGACTTTTTAAAGTTCATCTTATTACATTGTTTTAACAGAAGACTCATATATTTTTTTTTAAAGGAAGCCTTAAAAATGTCATGCTGGTTTTGGGGTATATCCGGAAAAGTACTGAAGGCACACAACACCAAAAAGGTAGTGTTTAATAAGATACTGTAGTCCAAACACAGTACAATGACACTGATGATTATAACATGTTATGTGTTTTATACATTTATAATAAATATAACATATACTATAATACTTCAAGCATTTTAAATTGGTAGCTTCTTTATAGTGTAAATAATTTAAACATAAATTCTCAAAATTAAGTTTTAGTAGTTGAGTAGTATTTTTTCAGATGAAGTAGAAATATCAACCACTATAAAATGAGAAGTAGCCCAAATTTAAACTAAACGTGGTTATTTTTCCTTACAGTTTACCTATATCCATATGAGCTCCGATTTTGAACAGTGTTTGAAAAAACTCTTTCTTTCAGAAAGTGAAACATCAGATTATTAAAAGTTCACACTCTTTTTGAAATGTAGTTGTTTCTGTAATACACTTCAAACATTTTCCAAATGTAGTTTCTTATGAATGGCAGTGATTTAGTAAATTTTTATAGCTGTATTTATGTATATGTTTGTATAAGACAACTAAATATAAATGAACAAAATTGAAATAAAATAAAATAAAATAAAAAGGCCTTATGGCAGATCTTTGAACCATTATTTCATTTTTTTCCTTTGTAGAGATACAGTCTTGTTTGTCTGTTTGGGATATCAACCTTCCACATGAAGTGCAAAATTTAGAAAAACATATTGAAGTAAGAAACGAATTAGCTGAAAAAATGAGAAGAATATCTGTTGAATAAGAGGGATGTTGGAGATCTTTGCCTTTGGATGCAAAAATTATTCTCCTGTAAATATTTCTTTAAAAATGTTTACATATGAAAAGGACACTTCCACTTTTTGAAAAAGCTCATGTGTATATGAAGGAATGTTTATATATTTTATTTTATTTTAAATATAAATATGTGTAAAAATAATTTCACTGGAAATGTTTTAAAGAATTATTTAAAATATGACATTATATTTCCCACATCCTAATTAATTTTGTGGGTTAAGTAATGAAAGGAAAGCTAAAAAGTACATAATTGCAGGACTCATACCAAAATTTACAAAGTGATTCATTTTTTTGTTTTTATCCATAACGAAAGTAAACTTTATTTAAAATTCTGCATTTAAACGGGACTGCTGTTTGATTACTTTCTAGGTATTTTGCAAAGTAGAATAGTAATATCAGGACTGGTTCACATGTAATACATTCCTTCTTAAATTCCTTTTAAATGCACGTCTCATGCATGCTTGTAAACTGAATTTTCACCAATAAATCCCTTCATTGGAATGTGCATCCTCTTTGTTGCTAATGCAAACAATGCGTTTCATGCATCTTCCCTCCATTTAAAAGAAAATGTCACGGAAAGTGCTGATGAGGAAATATAACGTATTGTTTTCATTCCCAGTAAAGACACGGCCACTTTCTCTTTTCCTGTTGTGCAGTTCAATCTTTGAATGTAGATACCCTGAAATTTGTATACTTGGTGTGAATACAGTGTTCAGTCTTCACGTGATATTTTTTATGTTTTAATTCGGGTTTTCAGTGGTAAGCCAGACCACTGGTTACTTGTTTCTAACCTGCGCCCTAACATTTCTACCTACCTACTTCCTAAATTTGTGATTCTGCAAATCCTGCATCACTCAGGAAGAAACCCTATTTCCAGAATTATAGAATTCCACAACTCCCATTGTGACTGTGGGGGCAAGTTTATAACACTCTTTATTTTGATGAAGAGGAAAGGAGTTTCAGGTTATGACAGGTAAAAATACCTGCTAACCTTGTCTTCTAAATTATACCTAAATTGTTGGAGTATCTTCCCACAGTAGGAGTGTCAGGGCCGAGTGTCTAGGTAACAATTTGAGTGACATTTATGTCTTAAGGAAAAACTTTTTTGGTAAATCCATTGGCCCTCGCCAATAGTCATAAATTCAAACAATTCTCTATGACAGGATAACTTGTCCATTGAATATTCTCAGAACTCACCAGTGTTGTATTATAGGATGATTTAAAAAATAATGGACGAGTTTGTTCCTGTGATATTTCTCATTGTTACTTTGTATTTATTGTAATTTTTTTACCAAGAAAATTATGAAGAAATACGTAAATGAACATTATATTTAAATGGAATAATAAACATTCTTAAAGCATGTTTAAGAATTTTAAAACTTTGTGATAATGTTTTATTTTTCACATATAGCTCTGTATCTGTCTAATATGAAATTTTTTATTAACCTGTGTATGGGACATCTAAAAAATGCTAACTAAAGTTTTCTCTTGGGGATTTATTCAGTTGCCTGTAGTACACATAGTTTTTAGGATCCCAGAATAAAACCTGATAGGCCTGATATATTCCATTTTCAAATTCTCGTAAAAATTTTCTTAAAATAGAATTGTTCCCTCTTGAGTACTGAAACAAAAAATGACTTTAGAACAATTTATTAAAAAAATTGGCAGACTCATTTTAAGTTTTCCCTGATTAGTACCCCCAAATGAGCTACTTATCATTATAAAAACATAAGTGTTTGTCTTTTTTTAATTGGATCATCTTTTTTAGGACATTCTGTCAATCTCTACATTTTATATATGTATGTATGTATGTATGTATGTATGTTTGTATGTATGTATTTATTTGGTTTTCATTTACATCCAAGTTAGTTAGCATATACTGCAATAATGATTTCAGGAGTAAATTCCAGTGATTCATCCCCTGCTTATAACACCCAGTGCTCATCCCAACAAGTGTCTTCCTTAATGCCCCTTACCCATGTAGCCCATGCCCCCACAACCCCTCCAGCAAACCTCAGTTTGTTCTCTGTATTTAAGAGTCTCTTATGTTTTGTCCCCCTCCCTGTTTTTGTTTTATTTTTGCTTCCCTTCCCTTTTTATTTTTTTTAATATAATTTATTGTCAGATTGGTTTCCACACAACACCCAGTGCTCATCCCAACAGGTGCCCTCCTCCATGCCCATCACCCACTTTACCCTCTCCCCCACCCCCCATCAACCCTCAGTTTATTCTCAGTTTTTAAGAGTCTCTTATGGTTTGCCTCCTTCCCTCTCTGTAACTTTTTTTTCCCCCTTCCCCTCCCTGATGGTCTTCTGTTAGGTTTCTCAGGATCCACATATGAGTGAAAACATACGGTGTCTTCCTTTCTCTGCCTGACTTATTTCACTTAGCATAGTACCTTCCAGTTCCATCCACGTTGCTGCAAATGGCCAGATTTCATTCTTTCTCCTTGCCAAGTAGTATTCCATTGTATATATAAACCACATCTTCTTTATCCGTTCACCAGTTGATGGAATTTAGGCTTTTTCCATAATTTGGCTATTGTAGAAAGTGCTGCTATAAACATTGGGGTACACGTGCCCCTATGCATCAGCACTCTTGTACCCCTTGGGTAAATTCCTAGCAGTGGTATTTCTGGGTCATAGGGTAGTTCTATTTTTAATTTTTTGAGGAACCTCCAGACTTTTCCAGAGCAGCTGCACCAGTTTGCATTCCCACCAACAGTGCAAGAGGGTTCCCGTTTCTCCGCATCCTTGCCAGCATCTGTAGTCTCATGACTTGTTCATTTTAGCCACTCTGAACAAGTGAGGTGGTATCTCAGTATGGTTTTGATTTGTATTTCCCTGATGAGGAGTGACATTGAGCATCTTTTCATGTGTTGGTTGGCCATATGGATGTCTTCTTTAGAAAAGTGTCTATTCATGTCTTCTGCTCATTTCCTCACTGGATTATTTGTTTTTTGGGTGTGAAGTTTTATGAGTTCTTTATACATTTGGATACTAGCCCTTTATCTGATAATGTCATTTGCAAATATCTTTTCACATTCTGTCGGTTGCCTTTTAGTTTTGTTGATTCCTTTGCAGTGCAGATTTGCTTCACTTCCCTTATATTCATCTGTTTTGTATCTTAATGTCCTCATATGAGTGAAGTCATATGATATTTGTCTTTCTCTGACTAATTTCACCTACCATAAAACCCTCTAGTTCCATCCACGTTGTTGCAGATGTCAAGATTTCATTCTTTTTGAATGACGAGTAATACTCCATTGTGTGTGTATACACACACACACACACACACACACACACACACACACACCCTATCTTCTTTATCCATTCATGGTCGATGGACATTTGGGCTCTTTCCATACTTTGGCTATTGTTGATAGTGTTGATATAAACGTTGGGGTGCATGTGCCCCTTTGAAACAGCACACCTGTATCCCTTGGATAAATACCTTGTAGTGCAATTGATGGGTCGTAGGGTAGTTCTATTTTTAATTTTTGGGGAACCTCCATACTGTTTTCCAGAGTGGCTGCACCAGTTTGCATTCCCACCAACAATGCCAAGAAGATCCTCTTTCTCCACATCCTCGCCAACATCTGTTGTTGCCTGAGTTATTAATGTTAGCCATTCTGAACAAGTGTGAGGTGGTATCTCATTGTGGTTTTGATTTATATTTCCCTGGTGATGAGTGATATTGAGCATTTTTTAATGTGTCATTTGGCCATCCGGATGTCTTCTTTGGAGAAGTGTCTATTCATGTCTTTTGCCCATTTCTTCACTGGACTATTTGTTTTTGGGGTGTTGAGTTGGATAAGTTCTTTATAGATTTTGGATACTAACCCTTTATCTGATATGTCATTTGCAAATATCTTCTCCCATTCTGTCAGGTGCCTTTTAGTTTTGCTGATTGTTTCCTTCTCTGGGCAAAAGCTTTTTATTTTGATGAGGTCCCAGTTGTTCATTTTTGCTTTTGCTTCCCTTGCCTCCAGAGACGTGTTGAGTAAGAAGTAGCTGTGGCCAAGGTCAAAGAGGTTTTAACCTGCTTTCTCCTCGAGGATTTTGATGGCTTCCTGTCTTACGTTTATTAGGTCTTTAATCCATTTTGAGTTTATTTTTGTGTATGGTGAAGAAAGTGGTCCAGGTTCATTCTTCTGCATGTCACTGTCCAGCTTTCCCAGCACCATATGCTGAAGAGACTGTCTTTATTCCATTGGATATTCTTTCCTGCTTTGTCAAAGATTAGCTGGCCATATGTTTGTGGGTCCATTTCTGGGTTCTCTATTCTGTTCCACTGATCTGAGTGTCGGTTTTTGTGCCAGTACCATACTGTCTTGATGACTGCAGCTTTGTAGTATAGCTTAAAGTCCAGGATTGTGATACCTCCTGCTTTGGTTTTCTTTTTCAAGATTGCTTTGGCTCTTGGGGGTCTTTTCTGGTTCCATACAAATTTTAGGATTATTTGTTCTAGCTCTGTGAAGAATGCTGGTGTTACTTTGATAGGGATTGCATTGAATACGTAGATTGCTTTGGGTCATATTGACATTTTAACAATATTTGTTCTTCCTATCCAGGAGCGTGGGGTATATTTCCATTTCTTTGTCTTCTTCAATTTCTTTCATAAGCTTTCTATAGTTTTCAGTGTATAGATTTTTCACCCCTTTGGTTAGATTTATTCCTAGGTATTTTATTGTTTTTGGTGCAATTGTAAATGGGATTGATTCCTTGATTTCTCTTTCTGTTGCTTCATTGTTGGTGTATAGGGATGCAACCGATTTCTGTGCATTGATTTTATATCCTGCCACTTTGCTGAGTTCATGAATCAGTTCTAGCAGTTTTTTGGTGGAATCTTTTGGGTTTTCCATGTAGAGTATCATGTCATCTACAAAGAGTGAAAGCTTGACCTCCTCCTGGCTGATTTGGTTGCCTTTTATTTCTTTGTGTTGTCTGATTACAGAGGCTGAGACCTCCAATACTATGTGGAATAACAGTGGCATGAGTAGACATCCCTGTGTTTTTCCTGACCTTAGGGGGAAACCTCTCAGTTTTTCCCCATTGAGGATGATATTAGCATTGGGTCTTTCATATATGGCTTTTATGATCTCAAGGTATGATCCTTCTATCCCTACTTTCTTGAGGGTTTTTAGCAAGAAAGGATGCTGTATTTTGTGAAATTCTTTCTCTACATCTATTGAAAGGATCATATGGTCCTTGTCCTTTCTTTTATTGATGTGATGAATCACATTAATTGTTTTGTGGATATTGAGCCAGCCCTGCAACCCAGGTATAAATCCCACGTGGTTGTGGTGAATAATTTTTTTAATGTATTGTTGGATCCGGTTGGCTAGTATCTTGTTGAGGATTTTTGCATCCAAGTTCATCAGGGAAATGGGTCTATAGTACTCCTTTTTAGTGGGGTCTCTGGTTTTGGAATCAAGGTAATGCTGGCTTCATAGAAAGAGTTTGGAAGTTTTCCTTCCATTTCTATTTTTTGGAACAACTTCGAGAATAGTTGTTAACTCTTCCTTAAATGTTTGGTAGAATTCCCCTGGAAAGCCATCTGGCCCTGGACTCTTGTTTTTTGGGAGATTTTTGATAACTAGTTCAATTTCTTTACTGGTTGTGGGTCTGTTCAAATTTTCTATTTCTTCCTGTTTCAGTTTTTGTAGTTTTATATGTTTCTAGGAATTTGTCCATTTCTTCCAGATTACTATTAGTATATAATTGCTCATAACATTATCTTATTGTTATTATTTCTCTGTGTTGGTTGTGATCTCTCCTCTTTCATTCTTGATTTTATTTATTTGGGTCCTTTCCTTTTTCTTTTTGATCACACTGGCCAGTGGTTTATCAATTTTGTTAATTCTTTCAAAGAACCAACTTTTGGTTTCATTGATTTGTTCTACTGTTTGTTTGTTTGTTTCAATAACATGGATTTCTGCTCTAATCTTTATTATTTCCTGTCTTCTGTTGGCCCTGGGTTTTATTTGCTCTTCTCTTTCCAGCTCTTTAAGGTGTAGTGTTAGGTTGTGTATCTGAGACCTTTCTTCCTTCTTTAGGAAGGCCTGGATTGCTATATACTTTCCTCTTATTACCACCTTGCCTGCGTCCCAGAGGTTTTGAGCTGTGGTGTTATCATTTTCATTGGCTTCCGTGAACTTTTTAATTTCCTCTATAACTTCTTGGTTAGCCCATTCATTCCTTAATAGGATGGTGTTTAGTCTCCAAGTATTTGTTACCTTTCCAAATTTTTTCTTGTGGTTGATTTTGAGTTTCATAGTGTTGTGGTCTGAAAATATGCACAGTATGATCTCTATCTTTTTGTACTTGTTGAGGGCTGATTTGTGTCCCAGTATGTGATCTATTCTGGAGAATGTTCCATGTGCACTCGAGAAGAATATACATTCTGCTGCTTTAGGATGAAATGTTCTGAATATATCTGTTAAGTCCATCTGGTCCAGTGTGTCATTCAAAGCCATTGTTTCCTTGTTTATTTTCTGTTTAGATGACCTGTATATTGTTGTAAGTGGGGTGTTAAAGTCCCCTAGTATTATGGTATTATCATCAATGAGTTTATGTTTGTGATTAATTGATATATATTTGAGCGTCCCACATTTGGCACATAAATGTTTACAATTGCCAGGTCTTCTTGGTGGATAGACGTCTTAATTATCATATAATACCCTTATTCATCTCTTGATACAGTCTTTATTTTAAAGTCTAGATTGTCTGATATAAGTATGGCTACTCCAGCTTTCTTTTGTCGACCATTAGCATGTTGGATGGTTCTCCATCCCCTTACTTTCAATCTGAAGGTGTCTTTAGGTCTAAAGTGGGTCTCTTGTAAACAGCATGGATCTTGTTTTCTTATCCATTCTGTTACCCTATGTCTTTTGATTGGAGCATTGAGTCCATTGATGTTTAGAGTGAGTCCTGAAAGATAAGAATTTATTGCCATTATGTTGCTTGTAGAGTTGGAGTTTCTGGTGGTGCTCTCTGGTCCTTTCTAGTCTTTGTTGCTTTTGGTATTTTTTTTTTCATTTTTTTTTCTCCCCTCAGAGAGTGCCCATTAAAATTTCTTGCAGGGCTGGTTTAGTGGTCATGAACTTTATTTTTGTTTGTCTGGGAAATTTTTTATCTCCGCTTCTATTTTGAATGACAGTCTTGCTGGATAAAGAATTCTTGGTTGCATATTTTTCTGATTCAGCACATTGCATATATCCTGCCATTCCTTTCTGGCCTGTCAAGTTTCTATGGATAGGTCTGCTGCAAACCTGATCTGTCTTGCCCTGTAGGTTAAGGACATTTTTTCCCTTTCTGCCTTCATGATTCTTTCCTTGCCTGAGTATTTTGTGAATTTGACTATGATATGCCTTGTTGATGGTCAATTTTGCTGAATCTATTGGGAGTCCTCTGTGCTTCCTGGATTTTGATGTCTGTGTCTTTCCCCAGGTTAGGAAAGTTTTCCGCTATGATTTGCTCACATAACCCTTCTACCCCTTTTTCTCTCTTCATCTTCTGGGACCCCTATGATTCTGATGTTCCTTTTTAATTTCCTCTATAACTTCTTGGTTAGACCATTCATTCCTTAGTAGGGTGGTCTTTAGTCTCCAAGTATTTGTTACTGATTTCTCTAATTCTTAAATCAGGCTCTTTTGGCTTAGTCTCCCTCTTTTTTTCTGCTTCATTATTCTCCAGAAATTTGTCCTCCATAGGTGATTCACTGCCCTACCTCATCCATCCTTGCTGCTGTGGCATCTATCTAGATTGAAGCTCAGTTATAACATTTTTTATTTCATCCTGAGTAGCTTTACTTATTTCATCTCCACAGTAAGAGATTCTAATCTATTTTTGACCCCAGCTAGTATTCTTATTATTGTGATTTTAAATTCCAGTTCAGACATCTTGCTTGTATCTGTGTTGATTAAGTCCCTAGGTGTCATTTCTTCCTGCTCTTTCTTTTGGGGTGAATTCCTTCAATTCGTCATTTTGAAGGCAGAAAAGGAATTAATAAGGTAAAAAAAATTAAAATTAAAAAGTTAAAAACAACACACCCACAAAAAAAATCAAATAAATAATGCTAGGTCCTAGGTGTGTTTTGGTCTGGATGTTGAAAGGGGCTTGATAGATTAGAGGAAAAAAGAGAAAAAGAAAAAAAAAAAAGGAAAACGTTTGAAAATTTGAAAAAAAATGAATACAATGAAATAGAATGAAATGATGGAATTAAAATAGAATTTGAAAAGTTTACAAAAAAGTAAAAAATATAGTATAAAAAAGAAAAAAATAGTTTTAATAAAAGTTGAAATAAAAATTTTTTCTCTTTCTATATTCAAGAAAAAGAAATGAAAAAGAAAAAAAATGAATAGATGGGCTAGCGAACAGACTGAAATACGATTGAAATTACATTGTTTTCTCCTAGAAGTCAAACAATGAAACACTTGATAGTCTGTAAACTAAGCAGGCGGGGAGACCTGTGTTCTTGAGGATAGAGGTTGGCCCAGTTGGGCGGGCTTAGTGTAACGGCTCCGTTACCCACTAGATGGCGCTGCTTAGCTTACTGTGGTGGATTGTGGCGCTCATAGGTGTGTATGCGCATGCGCGGGAGAAGTGAAAATGGCGTCAGTGTCTAGTAAGGGAGGTCTGTTCTCCCCTATCAGCAATCGCGTACCCATCCTTTGTCTCCAGCTTCAGTCCACTACCTGCTTTTACACTGTTTGTGACCAAGCCGTCAGATTGCCAGGCAGCACCTCCCTCCTTTTATATCAGATGTGGCTGTGTTTCCCGCCCCCCCCCCCCACTTCGGGTGAGGGGACTGTGGTTTTGACCCTTTCTGACCCTCTGCGGGAGTGTCCCATGGAGCAATGGCCGGGTGCCGGCCACACTCAGGAACATTTGCGGGACCATGCTGCTGCCGATGTCCAGAGACTGCGGCTAAGTGCCAGCCCGCCTCAGAAAACATTCACGCAATTGTGTAGCAGAAGCGTTTCAGGGATTATGGAAAATCGCCAACACACATCGGGCACCAGGCTTCACCCTTAACAACCTTGTTCCAGCACCAGTGAATGTGGTTGTTTTATGGGGTCTGCTGGGACCCCTAGGGCTGCACAGACTCTACCAGATGTCCTCCCAGCAGGGGAACCGCCTCTCCACGCGTGGCCTGAAGACCTTGCTCTCTGCTCCTGGGGATTCGCCCTTCCCACCAGAGCACCGCCAGGTATTAAGCTGCGGAGTTTCAGACTCTGCATTCCCCTTGTTTATAGAGTCTTAATGGAATTTAAACTCTCTCCTTTCTCCCCTCTCCCTTTTTAGTTCAGTCCCTGTGGCTATTTCCACTTTTCTACTTTCTCTCCAGCTGCTTTTGGTAGGGAGGGGGGGAGTGCTTTTCCTGTATTCTCCCCCTGTCTGTCCTCTCTCAGCATGCAAAAACGGCTCCCTGCACTCCCTGGCTTCTCTCTCCTCCCGTTCACTTCTCTGTGCCACGTACCTGCTGAGTTCTGTGATTCAGGTGGTGCAGATTTGTTGTGTTAATCCTCAAATCAGTTTTTTAGGTGTGCAGGATGGTTTAGTGATGATCTGGCTGTATTTCATGGATGTGAGATGCAAAAAAAACCTTCCATGCTGTTCTGTCATCTTGGCTCCTCCCCATAAGTATTTAGAAAATATTTTTTGGGGGAAAGTTTAAGTTTAAAAAGGGAACCCCTGGAATCTAATTCTGGCAAGAACTATTGATTATATGTGAACTACTTTAAAATGAAAAGTAGCAAAAGTAGGAAAAAATCTTGATAATTTTCCTAAATTAAAGGTGAATGTACAGATGTTCAGATGAGAGTAGATAAAATCTAAAACAGACTTTGCATCTTTATGTAATTCATCACTGTAGATAGCTTAACACCTATGTTGGGAAACCCAATGCTTCTCATCAGCAAAATAGTAAGTTCTTAAACTGTGCCATCCCAGGAGAAATTGAAATCCTCATTCTGCATCTTCCCAGTGTCCCAGCCTTGGCGCCATTGTTTCCAGTAGCAATTCAGAATATGACTGTTTAAAAGTACACAGGTACTTGGTTCTTCCAATTCTTGAAGGTATTTGGAGTACAGCTTAGTTTTCAAGTGGGAGCCAGGCCTGCAGTCTGAATGCACTGATTGGTGATCAGCGATTGGTTTTCCCTCTGTGCTGTCCTCTCTCTTCCCCTGGTTTCCAGGGTAACTGGGGAGTCTCTGCTTGGGGGAGTCTTGGCCTAAGACAAAGAGTGGGGAGAAGGCAGCAAGTATCAGCATCTGGGTTGTGGGGGCTACTGCTTGGCCTCCAGAGAATCCACTGTCCCATGGCAGTAGGGCTCAGAAAAGCACATTTCATGGACTACCTTATTTGTGTCACTGTGATTGAGGCTTCGTTACATGTATCCATCCCCACTGAGAGGAGGTTGTTATTATCCACATTTATTTATGAAAATACAAACCAACATGTTAAATGCCGTGTTAGAAGGATTATGAGACAAAACAAATGATCATTGGAGAGAAAAAAAGGAGAGAGAAACCAAGAAACAGACTCTTAACTATAGAGAACAAATTGATGGTTACAGAGGGGACGTGGGTGGGGGGAGGGATTAAAAAGGTAATGGGGGTTAAGGCATGCATTTGTGATGAACACCCGGTGTTAAGTGTTGAATCACTAAATTCCACTCCTGAAACTAATATTAGTTTCTTTACATTTGCTAACTGGAATTTAAATAAAAACTAAAACAAACAAACAAACAAAAGGAAGTATTATGGGAAAATAGAGAATGTGTCCACCCAGCCAGAGTGGAGGATCTGGGAGGATCACACACACAGAAAAGCTAATTTTGAAGCAGACCTATTGAAGAGTTTTCTGTTACGCTGTTCTGAGTTACATGTTAGCTTGTAACAGCAAGGAGATTTCCTCTTATCAAAACAAAAGTAAAGTTGCAAAGGGCTATATGAGGGTTTTTATTCTTTGTCTGCTATCAACACATTAAGTGCAACACTATCCATGATTTTAACTGCAAACATACTTAATTTGCTACTATGTTGATCAGTGCAATTGATAAGATTTGTGATGTTCTCTCCTCCCATGAATTGCCTGTAGCTGCTTGGATAATGTTTTGTGCATCAGAAGAGAGTAAGATTGATCCTGTTGTTGTTTTGAGGGGTGTAGGGTTGGGAGAAGAGAACATTGAGGTTGAGGTTCATCTGATAAAAATTCTGCCTTAGCACAGAATTGCTTTTTCCATGTAACTTTTACGCATTACAATAACCTCTCTCTGATTTCTCATACAATATGGGGTTTTGCTATTCATCTGTTTCGTATCTACTACACCTGAGCTACATGACTGACTGGCACAATGTCTGTGGCACATAATTACATACGGGAAATTAAACTGGCATTCAAAACCTTCTAAGGATTGCTGATAATTTCTAGACAGTTCTTTCTTCTTGCAGTAGGGAATTATAAAATAAATGAGATCATTTCAGTTTTATGTCAAGCATGCTTGAGTAAGGCTGGGAGTATCTTCATTTAGCAAGAGGGATTTAATTTCAAAGATAAATACAAGTTTTAGCTACATAAAATAGAATGTCTTCATTGACACATATTTATTTCAAAAGTAAACATAAGTGGTAGCAATATGTAGTAATGTCCTAAGTGAACTATTATGTTAAGCTTTTAAGTCAACTCAGTCACATTTTCATTAAATGCTCTCAATTATTTTATACAGTTTGGTGTTCCCATAAAGATGATTAGTGTGTGTCAGTTACAGTGAAATAAGTAGTCCTTCATCCACTGAATAATGACATTTTACTTTTTACAACCTCCTTTTGGGTTATTCACTGTATATTAAAGTGGTTTTCCAGGTATTGACTTATTTTTTAGATATCAAAATATAAATTATTCAATTGTTTCTTCAAATAATTTTTACACTTTCAAGGTAATGTGAATAGGAGGAAAGAAAATTGACAATTTGAAATACTGACTGAAGATTTTTATAACGTGATTGCACATTATGGAAAAAGTGAAGAAATATTCAACTTAAATCTTTAATCATTGGTTGAAGGCCTGTGTGTCAAAAATTTGTGGGAAAATCTCCCTTATAAGTCTATATAGAGAGAAGAATTATTTTTTTTTTCCCTTTTGTGATTCAGAATTAATGAAACTGGGGGAGTGAGGAGCATGGGCTCTGGGGCTCATTGTTATCCTGGCTGTCCTGTTCAATCTCTTTTGTGTCAATTGTCCTCATTGTAAAAGAGTAAAAAATACTATCACATATAGCTGTGAAAAACGTATTCTCGGATCCTCCTTATCCTCAAAACCTAAAAGAACTTTTAGCTGCTTTATATTTGTTGATGGAAGGAAGGTGAGTTTTGAAGTTTGCAGCTGGTATATGGAGACAATATTCTGATTATTCATTCTGTTGAGTTGCTTAAGTGACAGACCGTGGCCTTTGGATCGTGTATCGCAAGTATCAGCAGCTGAGAAAGTAGTAACTTGGTATCCCATCCAACTAACACACTGAGTATTTGTTCTGCCTTTATTCAATGACAGGAGAAACTGATTTTGTGTGAATAAAAATTATATGAAAACAAATTGACCTTGGCTTCATTTCCAGTAATATGGCAATGATTTGGAGAAGTCCACCTGTTGAAAACTAAAAAGTTTAGATGAAAAGGAAGATCTGACAAGATGTATGGAATTATCAGTGAGGGTAGGAACACAGTGATGTAAGCAGAGCACCAAAGCTGTCCCCCTCCCTGGGGGGAGCATTTGATGGTCCTAGGGAACTTGAGCTTCAGATGCCTCAGCTTTGAGTGGATTGGAGGGCAGAGACTATATCCCAACACACCCACACTTAGGACTCAAACAGACGGCTGTTTCCATTAGGCAGGGACACTGAAGGGCTACATCTCTATGTAAGTGGGAAGCAGGCATAGAACTGCCCCATCATCTCCCACTGTGGGGGACAGCCCAAGAGTTCTCCTTCCTGGGGCTGCAATCCAAATTCTCATCATCCATAGTTTAAGAACAAAATCACTCGAACTATTGATTAAATTAAAAATGTCTTAAAGTCCTTGAATTGACAAGGAAGATGGCAAAGACATTTCAATTTATATTTTGATAAATAGATATGTGTTGTCCTTTCTAGAGTAACCACTAAAAGAATAAGGACAGAATGTATAATTTACAAATTAGTTGAGGAGAAAAAAAGAAATTATAAAATATTTTTCAATCCAAATGAAGGCAAGAAATGAGTGAACTAGAATCTTAAAAAAAATCAGACAAAAAAATATAACCTAGGTGTACAATCCAATATATCAGTTTTTACATTAAATGTAAATATATTTGGTGATCCAATTAAGAAAAGATTTTTCAGACTTGATAAGAAATAAAAATCCATCTGTTCACTATGAGATACAACTAAATTTTAAAAATACATAAATGTTGGGCACCTGGATGGCTCATTCCGTTAAACGTCTGACTTTGGCTCAGGTCATGACCTCCCGGCTCATGAGTTTAAACCCGGGTCGGGCTCTGTGCTGACAGCTTGGAGCCTGGAGCCTGCTTCAGATTCTGTGTCGCCCTCTTTCTCTGCCCCTCCCTCGCTCATTTTTTCTCTCTCTCTCACTCTCTCCCACTCTCAAAATAAATAAACATTAAAAATAAAAAAATACATAAATGTTGAAAATAAAATTATAGAAATACACACAGACACACAAATGGTAACCAAAATGAAACCAAGGAAGCTATATTAATAGACAAACTAAACACTAAGGCAAATATCATTACTAGAAGTAAAGAGGATCACTTCATGATACAAAGTGTTTAATTCATTTTGAAGATGTAACTTTTAAATATATATGCAAAATATGCATTTGAATTTATATAATCACACATTTTCAAATAAAGTAAAATTAGCAAAACTGCACAAAATAACTAGACACATAAGAGTGAGAAATTTTAACAAACTTCTCTCAGTAATTGATAGAGCAACTTAGAAGAACAAATCAGGACAGAGGTTTGAATAGCACGATGAGCGATTTTGACATGATGGAAATAAAAAGAATATTGCAAACTATATCTTTACCATATGTGTTTTTTTTTCAACCACACAAAGAACATTTATAAAAACTTACCATAAACTGGCTCACAAGCCATTAATTTAATCATTTAATTTTATTTAAAAAAAAATTTTTTTTTCCCAACGTTTTTATTTATTTTTGAGACAGAGAGAGACAGAGCATGAACGGGGGAGGGGCAGAGGGAGAGGGAGACACAGAATCGGAAACAGGCTCCAGGATCCGAGTCATCAGCCCAGAGCCCGACGCGGGGCTCGCACTCACAGACCACGAGATTGTGACCTGGCTGAAGTCGGACGCTTAACCGACTGTGCCACCCAGGTGCCCCTAATCATTTAATTTTAAAGGGCTGAGATCATACAAGTTTATTCTCTCACCAGAACGTAATTAAGATAAAAGTCAATTGCGAAAATGTGTCACAGGTTGGCAAGCCAACTCTGATCTAGGAATTTGTGCAGGAAGTTTTTCAGGGAGTACTTTACGGGTCCACATATGGATGGGGGGTGGGTAGAAAGGAAGCAGGATGGGGCAGAGGAAGAAGTTGGGTGTGCCACACACATGACAGGACCTCCGTTAACTTCATGAAGAAATTTGTACCCACGTAGACCAGGCATTATGTGGGATGCCTGGAGAGGGCAGAATGAACTTGAGCATGACAATACTCTGAGCAGAGACATCTGTAGGAAAGGGATTAAGACAAGTTGACCAGCTCCCAGCCAACGAGGAAAGGTGTCTTTCAGTTCTGGGTGGCATTGAGCAACATCTATGGGAGATAACCAAAGTCACTATACATCTCTAAAGTAGTAAAACACATATATCCATCACCATTTGCTTTGAATGCATTAGTTCATTCCAGTATGATTGGGATGAGGTTTTGTAGGACTTATGGAGCATATGGGACAGAAGACATAAATGAGGATCTACCAAACGTGGGAGTCGAATTAAAGATTCATTCCTCAAAGCTGCAACCCCAAAGAAGTAAACTCTCAGGTAAACCAGATCCTACTCACACCACACGTTTATAGCCCTTCCCTCCAAGTAAAATTGTGTTGATGTTGAGCATAGCAAGGTGGTGATAAAAGAATCAGAGCCATTGTATCTCTGAAGTCATAATAGATTTATAGACCAGATTTACATCACATGTGTTTCCAAAAAACATCAGAAGATTTGCTGCCAAAAGTAGTTCCACCGGTGGTGTTAGGGACCTGGAAGAGGAAAATTGGCATTTTCTCTGAAGGAATATACACTTATTCTATCACCCAATTAATATAAATAAGTTTTTAAAGACAATAAGCAGTATTATACAGTCCAAATAAACAAAGGCTACAAGAAATAAGACATGAGAGAGAAGATTCAGGATCATCTCAGAGCAGGAGACCAGCTAAAAGTTTAAATATGTGAATAGTGAAACATAAAATCTGAGATAATAACAGATGTGAAAATATATATAGGGTGCAGGAAACTGTAAGTATGGCAGGAGATTTGGCTTGCAAATTGTCATCTTCTCCTTGTATCTCTGACCATCTTTCCTGTGTATGTGTCTGTGTTCAAATTTCCTCTTCTTTTTTTTTCTTATTTTTTTTAATGTTTTTTTTTTTTTTTTTTTTTGAGAGAAAGAGAGAGAGATACAGACAGGGGTGAGTGGGGGAGGGACTGAGAGAGATGGAGACACAGAATCTGAATCAGGTTCCAGGCTCTGAGCTGTCAGCACAGAGCCTGACATAGGGCTCGAACTCATGAACCATGAGATCTTGACCTGAGAAGTCGGATGCTTAACCAACTGAACCATGCAGGAGCGCCTCAAATTTCCTCTTCTTATAAGAACACAAGTGATAGTGGGTTAGAGTCTACTTCAATGACCTCATTTTATTTTAATTGCCTCTTTAAAGGCCCTATCTCCAACTATAGCTACATTTTGAGGTGCTATAGAATTGAACTTCAACATCTGAATTTTTGAGGGGATGCAATTCAGCTCATAATACCATCATTTCAAAATGGGGGAGAGGATGAGATGGCAGAGAACATATTGGGGAAAAAGGCTCTGGAAAACATCCATATTCAGAAACAACAGAAAGAGACAGACAGAGACATAGATAGTTTAAAGAAGGAGATGATCAGTGGAATCGAAAGTGGGGGGATAGTCCCTGAGGATCCATCTGGGCTGAATAAAGCAAATGAGTGTGGTGATGAAGCCATTATGTGATGATCATTTAGAGACAGTTTATAGAATGAAAAGCTAACTGAAGTGGGTAGAGAAGAATGTGTAACTATGAAGGCACAATGAGGATGAAAATACAGCCATGAATGTTAAGAAGTAGAAGAAAGCTGGAAAGAAGGAATTGATATAATAACCATGGGGGTAATTGTGGAGGACAAATGATAGGGTGATGTTTAAAAATAGGGCTTTAGGTTGAGCACAGGAAGGCGTTTCAGTGATACTAATGCAGAGAGAAAACACAGATAATAAAACTTTGTCTGGAATATGACTTACTATGGACCACCTTATCAAGAGAAGGCCAGTGTCCAAATTCTTCTTAAAATTTTACTCAGGAAAGCGGATGCTATAGCTGTATCAATGCCAATATCATATCCTACTCAGAACCCTGACAGAATTTTTTACTCTCTTATAAAATCAATATTTGATTTTACTCTCTTATAAAATCAATAATTGTTCTGGGGCACCTGGGTGGCTCAGTTAGGCATCCAACTCTTTTTTTCAGCTCAGGTCATAATCTCAACAGTTGATGAGTTCGAGACCCACATTGGAGACCTCCAGTGCAGAGCCTGCTTAGGACTCTCTCTCTCCCTTTCCCTCTCTGCCCCTCTCCCACTCGTATGCACTCTCTCTGTCCCTCCCTCAAAATAAATAAATAAACATTAAAAATAAAAAAGAAAATCTGTTCTGATATTACCAGTTTCGTCTGCCTGCTAACTATTACTATACACAATTTTGAGGTGTTAAATTGGAGGCGGTAATTTACTACGAAAAATTGTGTATTATCAATATCTGATGTTAAACACAATGTATTTTAAATAATTATATTAATTTAAATAATATTTATTCAAGAATTTAATTGTATTTTTATTTTTCTTGGTGTGAAACCTCCCTTATAACAACAATTTTCGAATTTCCAGACACTCAACTTTCCAATATAAGAGCATAATATATATGAAAGTAAGGAACTTCTTGTCCCATAATCCAAATAAATGCTGTTTAACATTTTCTGTATTTGCTTCTGGTACAACTGTTAGTTAAAAAAAATAAGCTGTCTTGCCCATACTGATGCTATTGTTCTTTCAACTGTTGACTTTTCCTTTGACAGCATATCATTAAGTGTACGGACACTTAAGCCACATCCTTTTAAATCAAGAAGGAAACATTTGACTATTGTTCTTTTTGGTGGATATGCTTTTACACTATGTACAGTTGTTATGCAATACATGTTTTAATATTATTAGATGGTTTTATCTGATGGGTATGTTGTTACAAAAGAGTTAAAGTGTTTAATTTCCTTATAAAATACAAGCTAACTAATGAAAAATTCCAGAACTAAAATGAGCCAGCCTCCCAGAAAACTTAATTTCTTTCTAAGAACCCTCTTCAACATTTGCCAAGTTGGTAGTTTTAATTCATTTTAAAACTGTTCTCTTATAGTAATATCAATCATGGATACTTTAAAATTTTAGAAGGCAAAAAAGAAAACCTGCAGTGTAGTCTTGAAAGGAGTGGCTTGGGGAGGACAGAAGCACTAGAATCCAGAAAACATCGTTTGTAGCTGTCACTGCAGAGCCTGAAGGATCCTCTGTCCCCCTCTCTCTGCCCCACCCCAGCTTGCGCTCTCCCAAAAATAAATAAAACTGGGGCACCTGTGTGGTTCTATCAGTTAAGCATTCGACTTTGGCTCAGGCCATGATCTCTTGGTCTGTGGGTTCAAGCCCCATGATGGGCTCTGTGCTGACAGCTCAGAGGCTGGAGCCTCCTTCAGATTCTCTGTCTCTCTCTCTCTCTCTTCCCCTACCCAGCTCATGCTCTGTCTCTCAAAAATCAATAAATATTAAAAAACGTTAAAAAAAAACTCATGGAGAGGCAATCAATATGAATCTAGTATATTGGCATTTTATTGTCTTCTTGACTTTCAGGGACATGGTTTTGGGAGTGCAGACAACACTGACTCCATCTTGTTCATGCCCTCACAATGATCTCCCTGGGGCTACGTGTTCCAGGCCCCTTGGAGATTAATGTGTGCCCTGACCTGAGTGAAGGAAGGCTTGTTCTGATCTTCCCTAAAGTGGCACACAGAAAACACCACTTTAGATAACTAACAGAGATGACCTGTGCACAGGAGTTCCCATTTTAGATAACTACCCGTTGGCTTCATCCCAATGCCCCTTGCTTTACGAAAACTGTGGATTACGGTCCAAACTGGGCTGAGAATAGCTGCACAACACTGGGGTTGCCTGCTTCCACTTCAGTAAGTCACCCTGACTGACCCTGTCAATGTATCGAAGCGGCTTGCTTCACTTCTCGGTCTTAAAGTAGTTTCTTAGGGTGGAGGATAATTTACTGTCCTGCCTCCACCTTCTCACAACTATAAACCCAATTTCTTTGGTAGTTATTAACATGATAGTGAAAAAGATCTAGGACTTTGGACTATTTATTTTACTATAGGCAACTGAGCTGGTGAAATGAAACAAAACATTGCTGTTAGGGCATTTTCCCCTAATAATAATTGAGGGTGAATCTGGACTAGAAGTTTCAAATGGTGGTAACTTTTTCCTAACCGTCAGTATTTCCCCAGTTTTACTGTAGTGTGTCTAACTCAATATATTATATTGAATTAAATCTCTTTATAAAAGGCTTCAATACTAAAATGTGTTTATCATTATTATTGCCATTATTATTTAATGTAATCTTTATTTTTGACCACAATAAGTTATTCCTTAAATTACTTATTCAATACTTAGTGAGTACCTAGCATGTTCCAAGCTCTTTTCTAGGCACTGGGACTCTGCAGCGAACAAAACACATAAAAATCCCTGCCCTAATTGAATTTAAATTCTAGATCAAGTTAGGGTGGCTCAGTCAGTTAAGCATCTGACTTTAGCTCAGGTCATGATCTCGTGGTCCGTGTATTCAAGCCCCACATCGAACTCTGTGCCAACAGCTCAGAGTCTGGAGCCTGCTTTGGTTTCTGTGTCTCCCTCTCTCTCTCTCTCTCTCTCTCTGCCCTCCCTGCCCCCTCTCAAAAATAAATAAACATTTAAAAATTCTAGTTCTAAAGACAGACAAAAATTAAATGTATTAAACAGATTAATTAAAAACATACATTAGATGGTGGTAAAAGCTATGGAGAAAAATAGAACAGAGAGTAGAGGACAGGTCATGATCTCATGGTGGGGAGATTGAGCCCCTCATGGGGCTCCTTGCTGGGTGTGGAAGCTGCTTAAGATTCTCTCCCCCTCTTCCTCTGCTTCTCCCTTATGCTCTCTCCCCCTCTCTCTCAGAGAAAGAAACAGAAAAAAGAAAGGAAAAGAAGGAAATAAAGAGAAGGAAAAAAGGAAAGAAAGGAAAGAAAGAAAGAAAACAAGAAAGAAAAGAGATTAGAGGGAAGAAGTGCTGTTCGGTGAGGTTTGTAAAGTATTCAGAGAAGGTGTCCATGTGAAGCTGGTTTTTAAAGACTTAAATGAGATGAGGAAGTGATATCTATGGGAAGAATTAGCAATTATATAGACATATAAATGACTTAGAAGACATTTAAAAGAGCATTAATTTGTTTTGAAATTAAAATATTTAGTTTTAATAGTATAAAACATTGATGGTGCCAAAGAATTATGTTATGAACTATCTTTTTGGACATCTGTTTAAAACATATGCAAACTATCCATATTTAAGAACTTTTATATATAGATAGGCTTTAACTCACTAAGGCTAAAGTTTAATCATAACCCTAAAAAAGGTTATTTTGGTGGAAAAATAAGTATAGCATGTAGAAGTGGATACTAGCTATTTGCAAAGTATGTCATTAAAATGCAAGTTTTAATGAGGTGAAAGAGCACATTCTGTGGATACCTGAGGGGAGCGTATTCCAGGGAGCAGAGACAGCAAATGCAGACACTCTGAGGTAGGACTGCCTAGTGAGCAACAGTGACAGCACAGAGGCCTCTGAGCAAAGTGTGACAGCACAGTTTGGAACAGAGAGAGTGAGAGCAAGCAGGCAGGAGGTGAGATCAGCACTGGGGCTGATGGAGTAGTGTCGTGGAGACCATAGTGCTGGTTTTATTTGGTGAGGGGGGGTGGTCCCTGCAGGGTTTTGAGTAGAAGAATACATAGTATGAGTCAGTTTGCACAGGACCATGCTGGCTGATGTTCTGAGATTATAAAATGGAAACTAGCTGGAAGTCCACGGTAGTAATCTAGGTCAGAGGTGCTGGTGGCCTGAATGAGGGGAAGCAGAGGAGGTGGGTGAGATTTTAGTCTGGATGTATTTTAAATTGAGAATCAACAGGATTTTCTGGTGCAATAGGTGTGCGTGGGAGGGATGGTGAAAGAAAATGAAAATTCAAAAATGGCTATACATTTTGGGGGAGGTAACCCAATTAACTGAGATAAAGAGGACACTGGGAGAAGCGCATTTGTGGAAGGAGAGAGTTTGGAGTTTCATTCTGGGCACATTAAGTGTAGTTGCCTATTAGACACACAGGTGAAGATGTGGAAAATAAGCCTGGAGGCAGGGGAATAGTCCAGGGCTGCATTTATAAACCCGGAGGTCATGACTATCTGAGTGGTATGTAAATCCATAGAACTTGGGTACAATCACCAAGAGAGTGAAGTGTCTAGAGAAAAAGAAGAGCTCCAAAATTGAGTCTCAAACCTTCATGTTCAGAAGTGCTGGAAATGAGGAGGATTCAGCAGAGGAGAATGAGAGGGAGCAGCAAAGGAAGAAGGAAAACCATGGAAACTGCAGAAATCAAAGTGTTCTAAGAAGGAAGAATTGATCAACCATGCATCAAATGTTGAGAGGTCAATAAAACGAAGACTGACTACTCCCCACTGGATTCACAAAAGATCACCTGTGCTCTTTATTTTTGTGCCATAATGGAGTGAGAGCTTAATGGGTCATGGGAGAATGAGAAATCAGGAACTGGGGTCAGTGAACACCAGTAACTCTTGTGAAGTCAAACAATTAAGGGGAGAAGAGAAATGGGAAAAGAGCAGGGAGGGAAGTAAGTTCAACAACTTGTTTTTTAAAAATAGCTTCATCGAGATATAATTCAGATACCATAAAGTTAATTTTTTGTTATATTTATTTTTCTTAGTAAGAACAAATAACAGCAAGTATTTATACTGTTGGAATTAATCCAAGAGAGAAAAGAAGCCTTAGTGATGTGGACAGAGGTGAACAAATTACTGGCATTAATGTTCTTGGAGGGAATCCAGTGTGCAAATGGGAGCATTGACCTTCCATGCTGGCACAGAGACTTCTTGTGTATTAACGAGAAGGCAGGCAGAACAGGGTCCAGACACCAGTAGATGGATATACTTGGGGATGGGAGTTTATAGAGTTTCTCCTTTGATGGCTTATATTTGCTCAGTAAAATTGGAAGTAGGGTCATTAACTGAGAGGGAGGATGGAAAGGAGGCATTGGATATTAGAGAAGGGAAGAGAAAATATGAAGAGTGTGAAAGCAAATAGACTAGAAAATATAAGTGCCTGACTATCTTAAGGGCCCATTTGGGGTAATAGATTTAAGAGAGACAATTAGCATGACTATGTTTTTGTACTGTCATGTTCATCTGCATGGTTTAGGTAGGGAAAGGAAATGAGTTTAATTTAAACCATGGTTGGGGTTTTGCCAAGAAAGCAAGAACAGGGTGGGGTGGGGTGGGGGGACTCAATGGAATTAAGAGCACATGCAAGGGAATGATGATAATAACTCCCTATAGAATGTAAGCCAAGTATGAGGGTACTTGAATTGTTGAGAGGAGTGAGGATAAATGAAATGAAGCAGGATCAATGGATTGTAGGCCCCAGGAGAACCAGCAGATTCTTGGAATCGCACTACTAGAATGAGTGACCTAGAAAGAGAAGTGGGTGACAAGACATTAGAATGCTTGAAATTGCATTTGACTTTTTTATAATGCATGTTCCACTTGGAATCCTCCGTGATTCTGCATGTCCAGGTTTTATCTACTTTTCTCAGGTTCAGTCCTTAGACTACCCTCTCCATGGAATTTTCCCTGATTCTCACAAGCTAAAAGAATGCCACCTTCCTTCGAGCTTCCATAGCATTTCAGCTGAACTCTGTTTATGGAAAAGTTCCCATCTTGCATGTATTCTTAGTTACCCCAAAGTCTCAAAGTAAGTTTATTCCCTTCTGGTCTATGTAGGCCACTGTTGACACATAGCAGAATAATAATGTTATAATGATAATCTGAGAAATGGGCTAAGACCAAATCTCCTTCACAATGCAGTCATGTATGATTAAACAACAAATACATAAATGTCAAAAGGGAAACGTTGCCCCTTAACTATACCTTTTTTTTTTCTGTGTTGGAGAAAAGTCTTCAATACACAGTCTTTATCTGCAAAATATTTAAAAGGTCAGGGCTGGGGTTTGGACAAAGTCAGCGAAGTCGGTCTTTAGCCCCTCCAACCTGTTACCTCCTCTTCTGTTCTTGGAGTGCGTCCTCTCCACAGCACTCCTATGTCTATTGTTTGCCCACCCTCAAATCCCTGCCCCATGAAGAAAACTCTGATACTGCACTGATGTCAGATTAAAAAATGCATGGACTTCAGTAAATGCATTACCTCCAACAGTAGAATGCATTAAAAATATTTAAACCTGTTGAATTCTGTCCTATTTCAAAATGACTTAAGGAATCACTTAGTAGACTAAGATTTGATGAGGACAGGAAACACATGAATAAAAGCATTCACTCTATATTGGTAAAGCCCCCTGAGAATTCAGGGCTCATTTATTTCCTTCAGGTTAGTTGAGAATGAGTGGATAAAGGGGAAGGAAAGGGATGCTTATCCATAGTTTTCCCCTTTTCCTGGGATTTTTCTGCTTTTCTGGAGAGATTAACTGAGAATTGTTTTCCCTTTGGCTACTGAAATCCTTTTCTTTTTTTATTTTATTTGAGGATAGTGGACACACAATGTTACATCAGTTTCATGTTTACAACCTAGTAATTTGACAAGTTTATACATTATGCTATGTTCCCCACAAATGTACTGAAACCGTTCCTTGACGGTGATTGGGAGCAGATGAGAAACAGAGACATCATCAAAGCTATGGAGTTGGCCCTTCTATGTTTCAGGTCCACCTTTGATGGTCAGTCATCTCTACCCTTCTCAGCATGGACTAGACCTCAAGACCATGACTTGAACTTCCTCCTCCTACCCTAGAATATCTACATGTATAATTCATGGGTGGTATTTTCTATTTAATTTTATTTTTGTTCTATAACATTCTTTTGTTCTCGTTTTCATGTCTTCTAGTTATTTATATACTTTATGATAAAGGTCATGGTAAACATGTAGATCATTGGAATATCATGTGTCCTTGTGAGTAATAAAGCATTACAGTAATAGTAGTGCATTGTATGTCTTAGTATATCTACTCCTATACTTATACCTATGTGATAATTACATATTTCTGCAAGGAAATACCTAATAATATATTGGTAGGCAAAGAGTTCTTTGTTTCAAGGTAGGTTAATGTTTAAAATAAATTTTGTTGTTAAGGGAGAGATAATATTACAATATTGAATCACACTATTTGAGTTTCTTGAGGTATTAAGACTTTTACAATGATTAATAGGGTACAGACAAACGTATACCATTGGCATATTTGGTTTTTAATCCTAGAGCTTTTTGTTCCTGCCTTTGCTGTTTGCACAAGGGTTGCAAGAAGGCATGGTCTGGGTTTGTCATGAGCTGGACCTGATCCAATATAGAAGATGTCACAGAAATAAGACACTAAACTGACTTGAAACGGATTTCATCTTTGGCATGCTATTATATTTATCTTTGCTCTATCATCACTAACTTTACCACACCTAGCCCATGACGAGAGACAGAGGTAATAGTGGGTATAAAACCTACGGTTACAGGGTCCCTCACAGATTTGGTTCTTCACGATGACTGGTCCCCATTTCTAGGTCTCAAATCACCACCATGAAGTTAATTTTTTTGTATTTGGTTGTGGCCCTTTGCGTCTTCTGCAAAGGTAAGGGACTAATTTAAATAATCATTTCAAATTTGATAGACCCATTTATACATTTGCTTAAACGTTTAGTGTCAAACTTTATCTCTATCATAAAATTTTCCTTTACCTCAGTAAGATAATGGTAAGGATAGTAGTATAATAAGAAAACTAGATTTTCATCCTACTCAGGCTTAATGAGTTTATTTTAAGGAAATATTAATGAATAGGTTACTCTAGATGCACATGGTATTAGTTTTGTTATTTATCTTATCACAGTTTATCTTTTGATGACTCTATCTTGAACTTAAAATCCGCATTTAGACTAAAGACCCACACAGGTAATTGCAATTTTTACAAATCACCAATTAAAAGGCTGGTTTGTCACAAAAATTTTTTTGG
Source organism: Prionailurus viverrinus (assembly GCF_022837055.1). NCBI lineage: Eukaryota > Metazoa > Chordata > Mammalia > Carnivora > Felidae > Prionailurus > Prionailurus viverrinus. The sequence goes on from NC_062567.1 coordinate 65,137,994, forward strand.
TAGGTAAAATATTTCTTAAACTAACAACTTTTCTGGATATTTCACAAAGTCAGTTAATTAATTTCTAAAATTAATTGAAAAGTAGGACATCATTAATCTTGTTAATTAAAAATTGAGCAAAATGGAAAAAAATCTTTAGAAAAAAATGTATTTCTTGCTCTTTAGTTCTATTTATAAACAGAGAAGAAAAGCAACAACATCTGAACATAAGGAAAAAAGTTCGGTAAAAGGGAGAAAATTCATTCTGTATCTAAACTTAAAATCTATTTTTTAAATTTGCGAGTAGAGTACTATTTACTTTTCTATGAGAAGCTAGAATGTGGAGGACTATGATTATTTGCTGTGATTAAGAGAAAATATTTTTATCCTTAATCCAACTACCTGGGAAATCATCTGATGGACCATTAGAAAAAGACTAGTCAAGTAATGGTGACTTTCATAATCTTATATAGCAGTTTGTTATATTCTTTGCTTCTACTTTTAATAAATGTGTTTATTTCTTAAACAACAATGCACAAAACACATTATTTTCAAAGCATTTATTAAATGATATTGTATCACAAAAAATGTTTTAAAAGTATTTAGTGAAGTATATTAAGTTCACCGGAGAATTGGAAACAATTTCTAAAGTAAATTCTTAAATATCTAAGGTGGCTTTAAGAATGATTACAAATATTTAAATAGGATTTCCATAGATTGGTGATTTTTTTTTAATGTTTATTTATTTATTTTGAAAGAGAGAGCGAGCATGTGCGTGAGTGGGGAAGATTGTAGAAAGGAAGGGAAAGAGAATCCCAAGCAGGCTCTGCACTGTCAGTGCAAAGCCTGTCCTGGGGCTCAATCTCATGAACTGTGAGATCATGATCTGAGCCGAAATCAAGAGTTGGACATTTAACCAACTGAGCCACCCAGGCACTCTGGTTGTTGTTGTTGTTGCTGTTTTTAAACAAAAACAAGAGATTATATGTATTAATAAAGCCATGGACTATGGAGCTGATTGACTAAGGAACAAAAATTCATTTCATCTAAGGCACCTGGAATTTCTGCAGAACGTAGTCCAAACAGACTCCCTTTATTTTCTTTACATTATAGAATGGTAAAGACTTCAGGAGTGGAAGTCGGTAAAGGCAGATATTTGGGAGGCATTATGTGTTCAAGCAAAAGAAAAAATTACATTGTTTAACCATAACTGTACTAAGAAAAGGAAAAAACGAAACAAAACAAAATAAAACAGTACCCTGGCTAAGTGGAAAAAAACTTTAGTGATATGAAATATAGAACTGGCATGAAATAGATATGTATAATCAAGTATTATTTTTTATGTTTATTTGTTTTTATATTTTTTAAGTTTACTTATTTTGAGAGAGAGCAAGCGACAGTGAGAGTGTGGGGAGGAGCAGAAGGAGACGGACAGAGAGATTGAGAGAGAGAGAGAGAGAGAGAGAGAGAGAATCCCAAACAGTCTCCCATCGCCAGCACAGAGCCCAATGCAGGACTTGACATGGGGCTTGAACTCAGGAACCATGAGATCATGACCTGAATGGAAATCAAAAGTCGGAGACTCAACCAACTGAACCACCCAGGTGCCCCTATTTATTTATTTTTGAGAAAGAGAGTGAGAGAGTGCAAGCAGGGGAGAGGCAGAGAAAGACGGAAACAGAGAATCCCAAGCAGGCTCTGTGCTGTCAGTACAGAACCAGATGTTGGGCTTGAACCCATGAACTGTGAGATCATGACCGAAGCTGAAATCAAGGGTTGGATGTTTAACCCACTGAGCCACACAGGCACCCTGACTGAGTATTATTTTTCCTGCATTATCCTGTTTTCTCAGTAGAGTAAAATCTATATAATTACTTTTTTCTTTCTTGTTCTTTTCTCCTTTTCTTTCTTTTTTTTTTTTTTCGTCTTTTGTCCAATTCACTGCTTGTGAAGACACTAACCAGAAATATTTAGGGCAAAATCAAATCAGGTGAAATTTCAATCAGAAAATATACTTCAGATTAACAGCAGTAAAAGGCTTTGATAATGTGAAAAAGATATAAAATATTGACTAATATAAATTTGTGGTTTTAATTTAGTTGGCCATATGTTTTTCCAGTGAGTTGACATTGAAAACTTAGATTTTTAAGTATGTTGATAGGTAAATAAATTACCTACATTTACATAAGAAAGTTCCAAAATAATAAATTAATGCTGAAAAATAATAATTTTCAGATATAAAAAGTAGATTGCTTAGATTGAACTTAAAAGAATGGAAACAAGAAGAATATTATTTTCTTATAAAAAATATGGTATGGAGAAGTATAAAATGACCTAATTGTTAATACTTTTTCTTCTTCTTTTTTTAATAGATGGAGAAGCCCTATTTTACAGACAAGAATCAGGTCTGTATCTTCCAGAAATTTATCTTTACTTTGAGACATCAAGGTGTATTCTGAGCCTGCTTCTTTTGGAACATAAGGATTTTTTTTTTACAGGTTTATTGAGATACAATTGACATATAACACTTCATAAGTTTAAGATATACAACATGATTTGATACATGTGTACGTTGTAAAATGATTACCACAATACAGTTATTCAACACCCTTACCATCTCACATAATCACCTTTTTGTGTGTATGTGTGGTGAGAATTTTTAAGATCTATTCTCTTAGCAACTGTCAAGTATACAATACAGTATTACTAACTACAGTTTAAGAGCTATTAATTAGATCCCCAGAACCTATTCATCTTAGAACTAGAAGTTTGCACCCTTTGATAAACATCACCCCATTTGTCCCAACCCCCAATCCCTGGAAGACACCATTTTACTTTGTTTCTGTGAGTTCAATGTTTTTAGATTCCACATACAAATGAGATTATACAGTATTTGTCTTTCTTTGTCTGACTTTTTCCCTTAGCATAATGTCTTAAGGTCCACCCATGTTGTCCCAAATGGCAGAATTTTCTTTTATTATGGTTGAATAGTATTCCATGTGTATATATGTGACACTTTCTTTAGCCATTTGTCTGTCGATGGACACTTAGGTTGTTGGCTATTATCAATGATGTTGGAATGAACATGGCAGTGTCGATACTTCCTTGAGATAGTGATTTCATTTCCTTTTGGATATTTACCCAGAAGTGGAATTTCTGGGTCGTATGGTCATTGTATTTTTATTTTTTGAAAACCTCCATACCATTTACTCTAATAGCTGAACCAGTTTACATTCTTGCCATCATAGAAATCAGAAATCAATGTGTTTTGTATAAACTTGATTTGGGAATGAAATACTATGACTCCTTACTCATTTATCTCTCATGATTGTAAACTGCTCACGGATAGGATTTTGGTCTATGATTTTTGTTGGGTATTCACAATACTGAGAACAGAAGCTGTAATGAAACAGGTAATTAGATCATACTTGTTTTGAATTAGAAATATAATTTGGGATTGTTTATAGTGTTCATTCTGCATACAAGAATTTTCCATATGAAAATAACCAACTTTTTGCAAAGTAAAATTTCTGAAATGAACTGCAGATACTCTATCTTTTTACCCAAGAATACAAGGAACTTCTGAACACAGCCTAATCTTTTTGGGGAGACATAAAAGTGAATGCCAGTTATCACATTATATATCATGCAATGATGCCCTTGGGATCTAATGCTGTGTGGAAGATAGTTGGGCCCTACCCTAAAGATGGTTTCTAAGTATATGCTTTTGATTTGCCTTTCTGTCTTCTCATTTCTATTGAACATTTAACTCTGTATCTTTTTTTTTAAATGTTTATTTATCTTAGAGAGAGAGAGAGAGAGAACGCAAGGGAGGGGCAGAAAAAGAGGGAGACACAGAATCTGAAGCAGGCTCCAGGATCTGAGCTGTCAGCACAGAGCCCCACATGAGGCTCGAACCCACAAGCCATTAGATCATACCCTGAACTGAAGTCTGATGCTTAACCGATTGTGACACCCAGGCACCCCATTAATTCTGTGTCTTGATAGGGTTATGATGTCTGTTTTTTATGACCAGTTCCAATTTTTATTCCTTGCTTTCAGTCTGTTGGAATGATAATACCGTTGATTCAAGCTCATTAGTCTTTTTTTTTTTAATGTTTATTTATTTATTTTGAGAGAGAGAGAGAACACGAGCAGGAGAGGGGCAGAGAGGGGGGAGAAAGAATCTCAAGCAGGTGCTGCACTGTCAGTGTGGACCTGATGTGGGGCTGTTCCCAAGAATGGTGAGATCATGACCTGCATCAAAATCAAGAGTCCTGAGCCGCTCAGGCACCCCAAGCTCATTAGTCTTGCATCTGTTTTAAGACAAAGTGTGCTGAGTGGGGCCCATGGGATTTCTTTCTGATGGGTAAAGTTCATGCATGGGTTTTGTAACACCTCTATTTATTGCAAGAGGATTTGGGAATGACTTTTGGACTACAAACTACATTTTAAATAATTAGAATTTTCCAGGTATTTAACCTATATGGAGAATGTTATTGTACAATTTTCTTTCAAAGGATTTATATTAAGTATCTCCAGACCATTTCTTCATAGCCTTTGGCTAAATATGTGTATATGTAGTTGTATGTGTAATTACATACAACTTGGTTTTGGCAACAATTTATCAGAACACGTGGGAAACTCTTTATCTTATAACTGGCTCTGTTTCCGGTTTGACTTAATTTATGCCTTTGTTTCTGGCATAGGTTTGCTGACCATAAGTCCTGGATTTTCTAGGACAGTCCAATTTCTGCAAGGTTATCTTATTTGAATGATGTAGGAAGTTTGGTTTTAGGAAATTTTTGAAGATTATAGAGCATGGAGAAACATAAAAAAAATCTACAATCCATTAAGTACCAAAATTAAAATGTTATACAAAAAATGTGGTTTTTTTTTTTTTGAGGTTTCTTGAATGTGAATTTATGCAAAATTCTATTGCCATTGTTAAATGTTTTTTTTTTTTATATTTGAGAGAGACAGAGACAGAGAGAGAGAATGAGCAGGGGAGGGGCAGAGAAAGAGGGAGACAGAGGATCTGAAGCAAGCTCCGTGCTGACAGCAGATGCCCATTGCAGGGCTTGAACCCATGAACCGTGAGATCATGACCCAAGCTGAAGTCCAATGCTTAACCAACTGAGCCACCCAGGCACTCCCCATTGTTAAATGTTTTATTTCACATAATTTTTGAAAAAAATCTCTGGGAAACCAGTGCTTTTATGTATATGATGAAAATAGGTTTATCTTTAAATATAACATAATATGTGTACTTCTATGTAAATTGTCATTCATTATACTCACTCTTATTGTGAGTTTTTGACTCAGTTATACTATAACTTGACAAGCTTGCAAATTTGCATGCCATTTACTTAAATATGAAGAAAATTCACCTTGATGATAAGAAATCATTTGTAAGTAGCATGTACATGACTTTTATATTCAGTGGTGCAATAGAAATTGTAGAATTTTATTCAAATTAACTGGTTAGTTATATCGAATATTTTTGAAAAAATCTCTTAACTAAAACTTCTGAATTTCACAACAGAATAGTAATTAATGCTTTACACCTTTTCAGCCATCCCAGAATTATTGTTTGTTTGTTTGTTTGTTTGTTTTTGCTATGCTCTAATTCCTCCATCTAGGCTGTATTTTAAACCGGCTGGGGGACCAGTGGAGACTTTACCCTTTATGGGGGTGTTCTGGAGGGGTATAAATACACCAGGGTCAATGGATAATTACTATATTCATGCCTGAGTATTGAATTCAGTGAGAATATCTGTGGGAACACTTCCCAAGGACAAGAAATGGCTGTAATCAAAATTCATTTTCTGTTGGCAAATCTGTCAGAGAAACTACTAATGACAGCAATTCTCCTTTTTTTTCTCCAGATGGAAAAATAGCTGAAAGCACATCAGGTAAATTGCTTTTTTTTTTTCTTATACTGTTTATACTAAACAACAATAAAGTGACTGCTTTTATTTCGAGGGAAGATAGATCTCCTCTGAAAAAAACACTAAAACATTTAAAATGAAATATTCCTTGTTACAAACAAACATACTCTAGTGTGTTTTTATAGAATCTGGGCCAGATATTTTAATAATTAATCTCATAAAGGTGGTGACATTTAAAATAGAAAATTTTTAAACCCGTAAGTAAAATGTGGATCTAGATTTAAGGATTTACTTTCCTTAAATAAGTACTTTGTATTACAGGATTAATTTCTTAGTGAATTGTTTTAATTAAAATTGATCCTAGTCCTATTAGTGGTACTACAGATTCCCTCAGAACATTGAATAACATTGAATATTACCCATTATTTTGTTTCCCTATCCACCAATATGAAAAATTGGCCACAACAAATCAAGACTGCATTTATGTTTTTTTCTTAAATTGAACAAAAGGATTTTGGCTAATGTCAATATAGATTGAATTTGATTCTGGTCTAACATATATACCAATCAAAATAGACCAAGATTACTTTTATATGTTTTTATTATGTGATATTTTAGATCTCTGTGTCTTTCTACAACCTAAATACAATAAAATGCAATTGGAAAATGCGTTCTTTGAGGTAAAGGCAAACCGAGAATAAGTAGCAGGTCAGTTGTCTCAGAGACCTCAAAATCACCTCATCGTAACTATGGACAGGTTCATTAGGTTTCACTGTAATGATAGAACAAGAGTTTATCTACTTCCAAGTGTACAAAATCTGAATGTTAATTAGAATAGTCTTGAGCATTCTTCTGAAAGTCCTTATTCAAGAAGTTTGGATGAAGAGAGGGAGAACTTGGAATTCTATACTTCTCTGAGAATCTTCTGAAATTATTAGCAATTGAGTTTTTTCCTGTGTCTTTCAGGGAACATTGCAAGTCTGGGTATTATTTGGGAGGGACTTGAGGATCTTTGAGGCTAGAGCAGCATTGGATGAATAAAAATGCCAAGCAAAGATGCTTCAACCAGCCACTCTACCAGCCGACATAAAACTGGTCAAACTCCAGAGCAATGTTATCCCCCACAGTTTTTATTCCTTAATGAGACAAAGATTCGCATATTTGAGAAAAGTATCCATAAGGCAGTATAGGACTTTGTTTTTTGATATTTTTAGATTTTACTGGTTTCAGACAATGTAACTTGTTTGTTGCCATTCCTTTTAAAAATCTCCCCTTCTCTGTAGTTCATCCATATTCACCTCTGTCATCCAGCAGTTTTTCTCCATAGAATGAAGGTAGAGGAACAGAATTATATCTATTTCTTTTTTCTATTTCATGTTGTGGTCTGAAGTGTAAGTTAACTCTTCCAAAAATTTGTGCAAAATGTATGCAATATAAATGAATAAATTGTACCTATCTTTGAGCTATGAGGTAAACATTTTATTTATCTTTAAGCATTGTATAAGCAATCTATCTTTAAACGGGGTGATGGCATTATACAGTTTGCATAAGAAAAAAGGATTTCTTGGCAGATTTTACCTTGTGATCTTAGACAAGTCATGAAACCTCTTAAATATCAGTTTTCTCATCTACAAGTGAGGAAATGATAATAGTATCACCCTTATAGACTGTGAGGATTAAAGAGATAAGATATGGAAGGTACTGTTACATTTCTAAGATGTGGTACATACAAAACACACACTAACCGTTACTGCTAGTCACCCCGATGACAATGTATTTCTGAGTAAGTTTTGTATATAAAAAAGGGACAAATAAGTTAGTAGAAACAAACATGGCCCACTGGCTAAGATACCAAGCCATTCATTTCAACAATAGAATGAATAAGTTCAGTGGAAACATTGGTTTAATAAAATGAAAGATCTAATATACCTATGGGGTTGAACTCAGGAGAGGTATAAGTATAGTGAATATTTACCATGATTTAATAAATTAAATAAAAATTCTACATGAGTTTGATGTGATGTTTGTTGAGTAGAATAAAATACATTAAAAGATACAGTCTCTCTCTATCGAGTACTTATTTTTTTTTTTTACAAGTTTATCTATTTTTGAGAGAGAGAGAGACAGAGCCTGAGTGGGGGAGCCCAGAGAGAGAGAGGGAGACACAGAATCTGAAGCAGGTTCCAAGCTCTGAGCTGTCAGCAGAGAGCCCCACGTGGGGCTCGAACCCACAAACCATGAGATCATGACCAGAGCCAACTGAACCAAAGTTAGGTGCTTAACTGACCCAGGCACCCTAGCTCCATATTGAGTACTTATTATCATTTATTATGTAGTCTCCATTTAACAGACAAAGAAACTTTGTTTCATAAGTATTAAATGTATCCAGGGGCATAGCTAGGAGCAAGAATAGCACATGCATAAATAAAGGAACAAAATTTAAAATAAAATGTTTTTTTTTTCTTCCAACTTGACAAAACTTAGTCACCACTTAGAACTTTGTCACCACTTAGAAGGCCTGATTATAATTGCAGAGTTTTCAGATCACTGGATTCCATGCAGGAGCCAAGTGGGTAGTGGCCTTGCCAATGTGTCCCTCTCCCTGCTCTTTCCATTTCTGGCTTTGTCCTACACAGAGAGATACCCTTGCCTGCATGTCTCAGCACAATCTATTTCTTCTGCAAACAGGCACTCCCTGATCATTCCCCCCAGGCCTAGAGGTTCTCGTCACTGCAGTGTGGTCTCACCTTAGGGGAATGGTCTTGGGAAGGATGCTTATGAAGATCCTGAGAACAGGCTTGGGACTATAGGGCTCTGGGGACTTAGTAGGGTCTACAGTGAGGGACGGAGGAGGGCACAGGCTCTGGGTTGGTGTATCTTGACCCCTCTGCCCTTTTGTCCCCCTTTTGTTTTTTTAAATTTATTTTTGAGAGAGAAAGCATGAGCTGGGGAGAGGCAGGGAGAGAGGGAGTCAGGAACTGAAGCGGGCTCTGCACTGACAGCAGAGAGCCCAATGCAGGGTTTGAACTCATGAGGCATGAGATCATGACCTGAGCCAGCGTTGGTCGCTTAGCTGACTAAGCCACCAGGTGTTCCTGACCCCTCTGCCTTTATTCTTTGCCCTCCAAGGAGAACCATGGCATGAAGAAGGTCAGAGTGAGACTTGAGTGGTTCCAAGTAGGAACCCCTCTTGCTTGAGTCTAAGAGAGACATTGTCAAAGGCCATTCTGATGGCAGGTCTGGGAGTCCAGATGGGTTTGATTCAAAAGCCTATAGGTTTCCCACGACTGAATGCCGCCTTATTTCTCTCTGCTTTGGCATAAAAATAAGATATTTAGATATTAAGATTCAGAATCTAGACACCTGGGATACCTTAGTGACGAAAACAGGCAAAAAACCTTGAGTTCATAGAGCTTAAAATCTAGATGAAGGAGACAGTCAATAAGCAATAAACATAAGTAGTAAACACGGTATATTACAAGGTGATAAAATCTCTGGAATAAATTAAAGTAATACAATGATAATTGGGAGCGTTAGAATGGGGGTGGCAACTTTAAATTGTCAGAGTATACCTCATTGAGATGGCATTTAAGCTGATACCTGAAGGAAGTGAATGCTATAATTTATAAATAAATACTTTCACCTTTTTTTCTTTGCAGAAAAACAGAAAAGAGAATTAGGTATGTTATCTTAACTTTACCAGCTCTTACTAAGCCAAGGACAGCGTGGTTTCAACACAACAGACAATTTTGATGGGGGAAGGTGGGACACTGGAACTCGGGGCCTAGCAATGGCGAGGAAAACAGCTGGAGAGGTGTCTGCCCTGTCTGTGAGGAGAATGTCTAGCACACAACAGTGAAATCTTCACAGCTCTATTTATCTCTCTTTGTTGAAGTCTTAGAACCATGACAAAAAGATATGGTTATGGCAATGAAGTCAATAAGCAGTGTATGGACTGCCAGAAAAATGAGGAAAAAACATATGCTTTCAAAGCATCACAATCAAATCACCTTCTTGTGCTAGCAATACAGTTTTCAAACATGATCTTCTGTTATTCACATTAGGTGGCTTTTTGTTCAGTAATTTGAACTTTGCTGACCCAAACAGAAGAAAGAAATCTCTTGTTGGTTCACTCCTTGACCTTGGATTTAATGCTCGCGAAAGGGCTGAAGATCGGTGGAGAAAACATCGAGATACTGATAGTTTAGTGTTAAAAGACACTCCAGCAGGTACTGTTAGAGAAAAATGCTTACCTAGGAAACAAGTGCTTTTTTTCATTTAGGACAACCTGATAATTTTTGTATTATTTGCAGCACATGGCCTTAATATTAATAGTGGAGAATATAAAAAAACTAATTTCAGGGCCAATGAGACTGATGAATTCTGTCTTTAGAGAATTTTGGCCAAGATGTTTATATTAAGTTACATTTTTTTCCTGATAGGTTTAATTTTCTTATGCTACTTTTCTACTTGGTGCTATTATTGTAATTATAAATCATTTTTATATTGTTTAAATTAATTAAGATACTTCTGGGACCCAAATTTAGTGTAAGGTTTCTCTACACATGTTTTTGTCTCCAACCACAGTTTATTTTCAATACCATGATTCTCTCTTTAAATTACGTACTCAGTTGTCTGAGTGATACTATAAAACAGGGTTTCTAAACATTTTATAGACTGCAATTTTGTTTTGTTTGAGAAAAAATTAACTTTCTATAGGTGAAACATGTTCTCTCTGCTTCTACATACTTCTCCCAATTGGCCAACTTTTACTTTACTTTCCTAGCCCCTGAAATCTCTATAGTTCATACCTGTAAACAAACAAACAAACAAACAAACAAACAACCAGAAAAGAAAGAGATCCAATGAGGAAAATAACTTCAATATTTATATTGAAATTTGAGTCCGAGTGATGATAACTGAAAAGGGAGAAACAGCTTTGGATGCAAGGGTGCAGTTGAAATATTTCAGGAAGGGTAGAAGTTTCCTGTCTGTCCAGTCACCTGTCTTGGGACTGACAAATTCAGTATGACCTATAAGTTAATGCAGATATATTTGCTCTTGTTTACAGTACCGAGGTGTTAATTGTTTGCTCATGTTCTACAGAACACAGTGAGATTTTCTTAAATGGCCTCAATACTTCAGTTTTCTTATGGAATTCTCAAACCTCATGGTAAATTGTTTGTCACGCATACCCCTGATTACACTTTGTGGAATTATATATGGAAAGTTGTATAGAGGGGAGGGATATTTTTGAACCTATAATGAAGGCCTAGTTCAAGTAATGTATATAGATTAATTTGTTGTACATTATGAATGAATGCAACTTTTCTCTGATAATGATTGTATTTTTGTGTGGTAGAGAAAACCCGTTCAGCAAGTGGTTTTGCCAATGGTATCTCTGGTGGTATTGAATTTGGTGGCACTGCTTCAAATCAAAATGACATTGGTAGGGGTCCATCTGGCCAAAGTGGATTTGATGTGAATGCAGTAAGTGGATTAGCTGACTCTCATTCTGCTCCCAGTGAAACAGGTATTCTAAGTTGTTTCTTAGTTTCTGCTTTTGACAGAAAAAGTCAATCAATTAGCAAAGCAGGGTGTTTCTTTTGACCAATACAGATTTTAATATTAGAGGAACTCATGGAAATGATTTTTAAATTCTGTTGGATTCTTAAAGGATCTGTATTATCTTTAACAGAAATCAGCAACTTAAACATTTTAATGAGGAGACAATTAGATTTAATGCTTTTATGAAGGAGCTTGGATCTGGTAGGGAGAGATCCAGTTTCTATCCCCAGTCTTTCCTGCTAACCTTCTGTGGACTTTGGGAAAGCCACTTAAGCTCTCTTGTTCCCAAGTTTTGTCATAAGGAACAGAAAAATTTTGGTCACATGTTTCCGTACTTTTGTGATGCTAACTTCTGAAGTTTCAGCACTCCTATTTTAACTAGTTTCTTGAAAAAGAATGCCAGGAAAAAAAAATTTACAAAAGTGTGAATAAATAGCATTTTATATTTTGGAGATTACAGTTGGTGGAAGAAGTTAGGGTCAATAAAGTACATTAAATCTAGCTATTTTTGTGTCAGAGAAATTTATCTTAAAAGATGTGGTAATTGGTGGAAAACGGAAGAATAGAAAGGAGTTTGTTGGTAAATCCATGGGTTTTGGCTCTTATATCAGTGCTCAGGAATTCAGATTCAGACCTTTAAGAAAAAAATACAAATAATTTACATCCTTTTGTTTTGCTCTTGACAACTGTTGAGTTTTACACTTGCCTTTTGATTTTGGTCTTGGTGGTGGAAAGAAGGACGAATTTGTATGTGGTCTTGGTAATTCTGGCTCATGTGGAGTGGGTGTCAGTGGTTTTGAACAAAAAGACTTTGCTAAAAAATGAAATAGGGAACATTCATAAAAATGAATAGGGAACTGGAAAATCAAGTTCCAGTGATCTAAGTATTATTATTTAGGTTTTGTGCATAAAAAGCAGAGTCGTAAGTTGTATTTAATTATTACCTGGTAACAATCTTTTTTTTTTTTTTTCATTTCAGCAGATAACACCAACACAAGACATAGGGATGGATTTAGTAGCAGTGTCTCTGGGAATTTGGGATTTGGTTTGGGGACATCTGATCAAAAGGGATTGGACATTGGTAGAGCTGACTGGAGTGAAATGAGCAACAGACGATCTGCTGGGGGTGAATCAATAGGTTTTGGATTTGATGCCCGTAGCCCAGGTATTCCAACTAAGACTCATTCCAGAAAATTTAAAATTAATTAACTACTTGTTTAAAAATACACTTTTTAAATATTTAACATCAACTAATTATGTAAAATTAATTTTTAATAACATTTTAATTTTTCTGTCAGTTGGAACCGGGTCTTTTGGTTGGGAACTTGGAAAAAGGAAGGGCGATAATGCATTTGGTTTTGGAGCTTCTGGTTCGAGTTCATTTGGTGGCAGTGGCATTAATAGCAAAATAAAAATTGAAGGAAATCAAGTGGGTAGTTCTGGAGGACCCATTTCCAATGATCTAGGTATTGATATCTCATTTTTATGCATAAAAATTTCTGAATCATGAAATGTTTTCAATGTACTCTGTGACATCATTTTATATTCTGGAGGTGATGCTGGTTTAAGAAATGCTGATAGCTCAAGTATTCCACTCAGTCTCTGTTCCTGAGAAATCCAATTGGATTTTCAAACAGTCATTCTTTTATTTTGATATTATTTTGAATTTTCTATTAGTGGGAAGGCCTGGGTATTTTGATTTTGGACTTGAGGGAAAGATATTTGGAACTGATTTTGGTTTTGGAGATTCTGGTTCAAATTGCTGTGGTGACATTGGACTTAGTGAAAATGGGGTAAAATATAATGATGAATATAGTTCCATGTTTTAGGTGTTGATGTTTAATTTCTGTGCATAAACAATATTTGAATCATAAAATTTATTGGAAAATGTTCTGACAACAATCATTTTACATTCTGCAGGTGGCATCAGTGCAAGAATTAGAGATAGTCTTTTTGATGGCATATCAGAAAGTTTGAGATATGGTTTTGAGAAGTTTGGTCAAAAGGGATTTGGAAACAGAGGATCTGACTGGAGTAAGAGCAGCAGGGACTCTGATGTCAGTGGCTCAGGTAGTCTAATCTTGGACTCTGCTTAGGTGAAATCTAAATTGATTTCAGCCTTTCATCTATTATTTTATAACATTTTTATTTCTCTGTTAGTGGAAAAGTCCTCATCCTCTGATTTGAAACATGGAGAAAGGAAACGTGAAGCTAAATTTGATTTTGGAGATTCTGGTTCAAATCGATTTGATGACATTGGCCTTAGTGAAAATGTAATAAAAGGTACTAGAGAATCTAATTTTAGTGGTATGAATGTTGACAGTTAATTTTTTGCTTAAAAACGTCTCAATTATAAAATTTATAATTAATGAATTTAATAATTTATAATTATTAAATATAACCTGTTGACAAACTTTTAATATTCTGGTAGAAGTACCAGTGCAAGAAGTGGTGGTGAGCATGCTGGTGAAAAGTTTGAATATTCAGGATTTGGTATGTGGGTATTTGGTAAAAAGGAATTTGGAGGCAGGGGATTGACAGAATGAGCAGCACCATGTGTGTTTTGTCTGGATCCTTGAATCTCAGGTCCAATGCCCACAACTTGGGCATTCTCCTAACCTGGACTCTTGGGGAAACTGAAATAGGTTTCAATTTTTTGATCATTTTTATTTTTTTTAAATGTTTATTTATTTTTGAGACAGAGAGAGACAGAGCATGAACGGGGGAGGGTCAGAGAGAGAGGGAGACACAGAATCCGAAACAGGCTCCAGGCTCTGAGCTGTCAGCCCAGAGCCCGACGCGGGCCTCGAACTCACGGACCGCGAGATCATGACCTGAGCCGAAGTCGGATGCTTAACCGACTGAGCCACCCAGGCGCAAAGTAACACTAAGAATTTTCCAATAGAGGGAAGGACTTGTTGTCTAATTTTGAAAATGGAGAAAGGAAAGGTGAAACTCAATTTCGTTTTGGAGATTCTGGTTCAAATCCAATGGCCATGGTGGTACAGACTTGGATGGAAATAGATTAGGAGGTACTGGAGGCTATAGTTCCAGGGCTCTAGGTATTTATGGTTAATTTCTGTGCAGAGAAAAATTCTGAATCATGGTATGCATAAAAAATAATTCTCATGACCATCATTTTGTATTCAGCAGGTGACTCAAATGCAAGAAATGGGGATGAATATTCTAGTGGTATCTCTGAAGACTCAGGATTCAATTTGGGGTCATCTGATCAGCAGGGATTTGGAATCAGTGGAATTGGTGGGAATGGAGAGAGTGGCAGTGGAATCGTGGGGGCTGGATACTTGAGTCCTGGATCTGATGTCAGTGGCACAGGTATCTTCACCTGGACTCTGTTCCCAAGAAATACAAATTAGTTTCTTCCTTCTTCATTTCTTTTAATCACACTTTTAATCAATTAATTGATTTTCCATTAGGAGAAAATACTCGGTCTTCTGGTTCTGGAAGTAGTGGAGGAAGGAAGGGTGCAGCTGGACTTGGTGTTGGTACTTCTGGACCAAATGAATTTGGTGAAACTGGCGTTAGTGGCACAGGTACCTGTGATACTGGAAAGGATGTTGTTGGGTCTGGTTCCCATGGCCGAGAATTGGGATTTATGTCTGGCGTTTAGAGAGTCAGGATTCTAACATATGTTATAAAATAACAATGAAAATCATAAACATCAATAATGATATAAAAAGCAAGACAAAATCCTGAAATGATAAACTGTATTTAGACGTGATCAGGAAAAAAATCATTTAATATTTTTTGTAGAATGTGGAATGAATTTTGTGGCTGTGATTATATTTATGTGGAGTTGTTTTTGTTGCCTTCATGCAAAATTGATTTGGAGTCACATATGTGAAGAGGTGATTTATTGGGTTTGATCTTTGTGCTCTGGATCTGGACTTTAAATTATTTTGCAAGTTTATTTCTGATAAGAGTAAACAAATTCCATCCTTTTTGAACATCTCAAACTTTAATATTTCTTAATGGAAGCATTAGAGTGAACAGTCTAAGAATTTGTGGTAATATTTATTGTGATATGGGGACTATTTTGATTCTTCTATTGGAAAGTCTTGGGTGCCACTAGACTAAGTGATCTCAGAACTGTGGGCAGTAGATTCACTTCTAATGACTTAAGTGATCTGAAAGATATTCAGGATTCATACTTAGAAATCAACTTTGGGATTGATATGTTTTTAAAAGGTAAAGTCTAGTTAGCAAGAGATATACTTAGTGTAGTAATGGCTGACCTCAGTCAGGATTGACTATCAATGAATCTGTTCAGAAAAGGCTTGGTTATAAAGAAATAATAATTCACTTTTGGATTGTTCTTAATCTTTGGACATCAGTTTTGAGGTCAACACTTCAGTGGAACTGAGAAATTTGAGATCCCTGATTATTTATTGCCATTGACCTTGTTTAAAACCAGTTAGTAAAATGGTTTAAGAGACACTGAATTTTTAACCCCTAGATCTGCTGCCATTAGCTCAGGTATTCCAGTTTAGGATGTGTTCCTGAAAAATGTATTAAGAAGTAGTTGTCTCTCCTCTTACTATTGTGGAGTGGTTACCAATCTGAGACTTCTCTGCTGTTTGGATACCAACTTTTGACTGCTTTCATGTTTTTCAAATGAGACAGACTTGTTTTAATTAGTGTTCTTTCCGGTAGTGTATCTAATAGCAGTAAATCTAGTGGCTTTGAATGGCAAGTTCTGGATCTGTTGGCATTATTGTCTTAACATTAGACAAGTTGAGATGAACTCTCAGTTCAACTAGATCAGTTGTTTTCAGACTTCCAGTTTCTGTGAGTGCAGAACCCTTTGTTCAGTTGACATCTTAAAATGGTAGCTAGATTTTCCAAATGTAAAGCAATTCAAAGTGGGAGTGTGACTGAAACTGGGATAGGAGACCCTGGACCCTGTTTATGCAAACCTTTCTCTTTTCCTAAACACATTTTAAGGCAATTGATCTGGAGTAAGTTAATTTGATCATTTCATTTTGTGGCAAGACATTTAATTTTGTTACTCCCACAGGTTGTTAAGTTGATTTTATATATAGATGTGTGTGTGTGTGTGTGTGTGTGTGTATATATATATGTGTATATATATATATATATATATATATATATATACAGCTTCACATTGTTCTAAATCTGCTGGCATTAGTATTGCTGAACTTGGATCCATGGTTTATCCATCAGATTTTAAAAACATTTTTTTTCATATTTTACCAAGTAGTATGTATATACAGACTAACTATTTCGTATTAAAATAGGTGTCACAAGCCCAGCCGACCACAGTACCTCTGCACCACTCACTACACCAGGTAGTTTGACTTATGACTTCCAGTGCTTAACAATGCATATATATGATATATGTGTATATATCTGTGTGTTTATACATATATACATAATTCTGAAATTTAAGTGTACTGTGGATTATTGATTTACTAGGACATGATATTATTATGTGTTTTCCATGTTGAATTGAGCTTCTAAATGCTTCTCTTTGAGTACTAAAGTTTAGATCACCAACTGCATATTTTAAATAATTTCATTAATAAGGTAGATTAAATTATACTTTAAGGGAACCTAAATAAAGCATAATACAACTTCTCCTTTGTCATTTTAGATACACTATTTTTAAATGGCTTTAAAAATAATTTATAAAGATATTATGTTATATTATATTATATTACCTAAGAAAAGACAACTGTAGTAAAGGCAAGTGGCCTCAAGGTACACAGTAAATAACACGAGAAAAATATTTTATACTTCTATCAAAATATTCACTTGTGTTGTTGTTGCTTTTCTATTCTGCTTGCTTAACTGCTCTAAGATTTCATATAAATTTACTTGGTTACATACAAGGGTCAATGCATTAAAAATAATCAGGGGAAGGTTTCAAGGTATATGAATTTTCCCCTTTGATCAGTAGAATGAAGTTCTCTTCATATATAGATAATTGAATTATTAGTATTACACAGTAGACTGATTTAGTACAATCTACCTTGGGCATGTTTAGCTAGTGACTCCCAATGAAAGTATGCCAGCAAAGTTCTGCTTATGAAGTTGAAAATATAGTTCTGTAAGGGATGCAGCATATGTTAGTAATTGTACATGACTCAAAATGAATAAGCTCATAATGATTTCTGAAAATACTATGGCTAATTGTACCAAAAATATGGTACAATTCAGAGATCATCATGTACATGACTGTGGCAAATCACAGTTCTCACAAAATCAAATTATATGATCAGGATAAAAAAACCCACTGATGGCCTTCAATATCAGCTTCTAAATTCCTACATAGAAACCCAAATATTCTGTATATTTAGAATCAATGTATGTTTTTAAGTTTAAATAATCTATGCATTATGTTAAATAGAAAAAGGATCCCATATTCCAGAAGCAACTCCGAAATACTCAGAAACAAATACAATTATTGGTAAGTAAAAAGGACTTTGATTTCTACCCATATTTTTATGTCCAAGCCAGCCAGTACCTAACCAATATTTTGAAACTAGTTGTAAACATTTGCCCATCACCTATCCATTTTATCATTTTATGTTTGAATGACATCACATTCATACTATTTTCCTCAAAGATACATATACACACATATATACATAACACATATACATGAACTATATAACATACATACGTATGTACATATACATGTACATAGAGAAACAATATTCTTTATACTTAATTGATATATGGTAACCAACTCGTATAACATTAGAAAGACTATTTCTACAAAAAGCAAAATAAACAGGCAAACAGACCACAACTCCGATCATATATATCTCCCCACAAGTAGAGACAATTTCCCTTTCCCATAGGAAACAAGATGTTTTTATTCATGTTTTGTTTGAGACAGAACAGCAACCTTTGTGTATTCTCAAGGATTCAGGCACTACTTTTAGTGTGTTTTTGCTCTGTGTGAGAAAGAAAAGTTCTTATTTAAGGTGGTGGCTGGGGAGAGCAGAAACTTTCAGTAATGTTTTATCTTGGTACACAAACACGTAAAAAAAACAAAGAACTCTGAATATTCTACTCTAAATATTTTGTAGGCGAAGCTTCTACTTGGGGCAAAGGAGCATATAAAGCTTTCAATGGCCGCATCTTTTCCTTTGACTCGTCATGCGCATATACCTTCTGCCGTCATTGCGTGGAATCCGGAGAAGATTTCAATATTGAGATCAAAAGAAACAATAATAGTGATATTGAAAAAATAATAGTTAAAATCGACACTAATGACGTCTCTATTTTTGGTGATATCATCCTAGTTAATGAAGAAAGGTAAATGCCACAGTGTTATGGAAAAACACTATAGAATGACTTAACCTATCCTGAGCAAAAAGAGGGGTGCCTGGGTGGCTCAGGTGGCTAGGCATCCAACTTCAGCTCAGGTCATGATCTCCTGGTTCCTGGGTTCAAGCCCCGCATCAGGCTCTGTGCTGACAGCTCAGAGCCTGGAGCCTGCTTCTGATTCTATGTCTCACTCTCTCTCTGCACTACCCCTGCTCATGCTTGGTCTCTCTATCTCTCTCAAAAGTAAATGAACATTAAAAAGATTTACAGTAACCTGAGCAAAAAAGAGAAAAGGTTGACTAGGAAAAGATGATACTCTTTTCCTATTTTGGTGCTCATATTCATTACATTAAATTCTTGGACAGGAGTCTATATTTATTCCTATATTTATTCCTATAACAATTTATTTATTCCTATATTTATTCCTATAACAATTTATTCCTATAACTATATTTATTCCTATAACATGGTGGGGACAAACAACTAGTTTTGTTGTTTGACTATTTTGAGTACTTAGATTTGGGACAACATGCATATTCAACACCTCTGTTAATAGAGTATTTCAATTTTCATTTGTATGTTTGTTGTTTAAAATATGAGATTTTTCTGGGGCGCCTGGGTGGCGCAGTCGGTTAAGCGTCCGACTTCAGCCAGGTTACGATCTCGCGGTCCGTGAGTTCGAGCCCCGCGTCGGGCTCTGGGCTGATGGCTCAGAGCCTGGAGCCTGTTTCCGATTCTGTGTCCCCCTCTCTCTCTGCCCCTCCCCCGTTCATGCTCTGTCTCTCTCTGTCCCAAAAATAAATAAACGTTGAAAAAAAAAATTTAAAATATGAGATTTTTCAATAGATTAAATTTAGGTCATTGTTTTTAGAAGTAGCAATTCATATTTGGAAGGGTGTAATATTTGAATAGTTTTCAGGATAAGAAGTTGAGACATGATATTCTACTTGTGAACATTTCAAATTATTTGATCATTTATTCCTTACACTGCACCAGTTTCTTCTTTTTAATTTCTCCAAAGCCCCAAAGATTTATTCATTGTTCTTTAAAAGTCTTTCAAAAATTGGAAAAACAAAGCCATTGTGTCTCTTCTGAAATGGTAGGAAAAACAAAGCTGCAATATTTACTAGCCAGTATTATATTTGTGATACTAAATATAGAACATGAATTATTAGAAAAACATATACTATTCTTACCCTTATGTGTACTTGTGCTTTAAACTTTTCAGTGTACAGATACCATATAACAATAAATTGATACACATTAAAAAATATGGAGAACATAATGTCCTGAATAGCCGCAGAGGAATCATGTCTTTAATGTGGGACAAAAATAACAAACTCTCAGTAAGTCTGTCTCTGATTTTCTTACATTCTTGGGCCTTTTGTTCTTTGCTTTCAGTTATGAAAAGAATACATTATAAGGAAAATAAGAGCTAACGTTTACTGAGAAATCTCTATATATTATTCACGTGCTAGGCATTATCTTATTTAATATTTAAAATACATTGAAGTACATACTGTTATTAATCTTATTTTATAGGTGATAGAACTCAGGAAATTCAGGCTAATAAGAGTTAAATTATCTACCGAAAGATACATAGTTAGTAAGAGATGGAGTCAGGAAATTTCCAACTTCTAGATCCTGGTCATTTAAAAAACGTCCTATAGTACTTCCTAAGTAACCAGCTTAGATAGAATTGAAAATGAATGGACACTGTCCTTTGGTTTGGGTAAATTACATTTTGAGGTATTTTCAATATTGTATAAACATGTACATGTATTTTTTTTTAAAAGCTTACTCTTCACAAGAAATATCCAACTTGTGGTCTCTGTGGTAACTTCAACAGCACTCCAGGTAAGATTTCAATGCATTAGGTCTAAGAAAATTGCTTCCTGAAAGAAAATTAGAAAATAATTACTCACATTTGGATAAATCCAACAGAAATTTGCATTTGTCTAAAGAATAAGAAATCATTAAAATAAAACAAAATTTATGTTGTCAACTTAGCTATATTTAGCTTGAAAATAATGTATATGTACATAATGAATCTCTTGAACTAAGCATTGTTTTCATTTTCAGGAGATGATATCAATGAACACATTGCCAATAGTAAAATTCCTGGTGATTGTCCCAAAGCTGTTAGTAAAAGCTATGATGTTTGTGAAGATGGTGTGCAGGTAAGAGATTTATATTTCACCCAGCAGCAAATTTCAGCACTATTTCCCTTTGTTTCAATTTAGATACCCAACATCCTCTTCTAAGCATTCATGCCTTATTCTTGGAATTGTGCAACTACTTTTTCTCTAATGTCCTTATAGTCTATTTCTCAGCTTTAGTTTAGCTGTAGATGCTAAAATAAGTTTTTTCCTAAAACATTATGATATTTACTATATATTAGTGTAACAATTCTGATTTTCTTTGCACAGAGTTTTAGTTTGTCCGTAAACTGACATGCTTCACCTCTAAATTAAGTCTGCTGATGGATATTGATGGGCTCTTATGCTGTGGAAATCCATGTCCTGTGTCCCTAAAAACTACTTTCTGTTCTCCCTTACTTTTGCCCCAGATAGCCAATCTGAATTGTCATACTTTGTATACTTTGCTTTCTTTTTGAAAGAGTAATATGTAATTATTTTGACTACAATACTTGAAAATAGCCCTCTCTGAATTTTCTGCACTTTTGTAGTTCTGTCACATTGAATTTGATAGGTTGCATCCTTCTGTCTGTCTATCTATCTATCTATCTATCTATCTATCTATCTATCTATATCTATTTATTGAGAGAACACATGTGCACACATGTGTGCACGTATGTGAGGGGGCGGGCAGAAGGAGAGGGAGAGAGAATCTTAAGCAGGCTCCACACCCAGTGTGAAGCTAGAGGACATAGGACTCCATCTCACAAATGCGAGATCATGACCTGAGCTGAAATCAAGAGTCAGACATTTAAATGGCAGAGCAACCCGGGTGCCCCCTGTTGTTGTTGTGTTATTGTTGTTTAGGACAGGTTGCATTTTTTTTAAATATTTTCTTCTTTGTAGTATTCATTTATTACCTTTAATTTATTTTTTTTTTAATTTTTTAATGTTTATTTTTTGGGTTTTTTTGGGTTTTTTTTTTCAATATATGAAGTTTATTGTCAAATTGGTTTCCATACAACACCCAGTGTTCATCCCAAAAGATGCCCTCCTCAATACTCATCACCCACCCTCCCCTCCCTCCCACCCCCCATCAACGCTCAGTTTGTTCTCAGTTTTTAAGAGTCTCTTATGCTTTGGCTCTCTCCCACTCTAACCTCTTTTTTTTTTCCTTCCCCTCCCCCATGGGTTTCTGTTAAGTTTCTCAGGATCCATATAACAGTGAAACCGTATGGTATCTGTCTTTCTCTGTATGGCTTATTTCACTTAGCATCACACTCTCCAGTTCCATCCACGTTGCTACAAAGGGCCATATTTCATTCTTTCTCATTGCCACATAGTACTCCATTGTGTATATAAACCATAATTTCTTTATCCATTCATCAGTTGATGGACATTTAGTCTCTTTCCATAATTTGGCTATTGTTGAGAGTGCTGCTATAAACATTGGGGTACAAGTGCCCCTATGCATCAGTACTCCTGTATCCCTTGGGTAAATTCCTAGCAGTGCTATTGCTGGGTCATACGGTAGGTCTATTTTTAATTTTTTGAGGAACCTCCACACTGTTTTCCAGAGTGGCTGCACCAGTTTGCATCCCCACCAACAGTGCAAGAGGGTTCCCGTTTCTCCACATCCTCTCCAGCATCTATAGTCTCCTGATTTGTTCATTTTGGCGACTCTGACTGGCGTGGGGTGATATCTGAGTGTGGTTTTGATTTGTATTTCCCTGATGAAGAGCGACATTGAGCATCTTTTCATGTGCCTGTTGGCCATCCGGATGTCTTCTTTAGAGAAGTGTCTATTCATGTTTTCTGCCCATTTCTTCACTGGGTTATTTGTTTTTTGGGTGTGGAGTTTGGTGAGCTCTTTATAGATTTTGGATACTGGCCCTTTGTCCAATATGTCATTTGCGAATATCTTTTCCCATTCCGTTGGTTGCCTTTTAGTTTTGTTGGTTGTTTCCTTTGCTGTGCAGAAGCTTTTTATCTTCATAAGGTCCCAGTAGTTCATTTTTTCTTTTAATTCCCTTGCCTTTGGGGATGTGTCAAGTAAGAAATTGCTGCGGCTGAGGTCAGAGAGGTCTTTTCCTGCTTTCTCCTCTAGGGTTTTGATGGTTTCCTGTCTCACATTCAGGTCCTTTAGGATAGGTTGCATTTATTTTATGACTGAATAAATGTTCACATATTCCTGTTTCAATCTAGAACAAAATTTTCCAGATCAAGATGTATGGATAGAATGGACAGAAGAGACTTTTTGTTTTCTCGACAATGGATGTTGCATTTCTAACCATCTTGTTACCTTCTAGCAAAGCAAATTAAGCCATGACTTTCTGTATCATCTTCTGTCTTTCTTGTGAAACCCTCTTTGGTTTTCAGTTAGAATTGCCTTCTCTTTTTCCTCTGTTACCCTATGCCACTCCTTACTACTTACGATAAGATACCATCCACAAAAATTTCCCATGTTTTTATGTTCCCTGTAAGATTATGCATTCGATGATGACAAGACTTATGTTTTATCTGTTGTGGTAGTTGCAAAATGTATGAGAACTTACTCCTGGTTGCTCAAAAATGTCAGTTCAGTGATTATATAAATTTATATTAAAGCTAATGCAGGGGCTCCTGGGTGGCTCATTCGGTTAAGCCTCTAATGCTTGTTTTTAGCTCAGGTCATGATCTCATGGTTCATGAGATTGAGCCTTGCATTGGGCCCTGTGCTGACAGTGCAGTGCCTGCTTGGGATTCTCACTTTCCTTTTCTCTGCCCCTTCCCCACTCATGCTGTCTCTATGTCTCTCAAAATAAATACACATTACGAAGCTAATGCATATTTACTAAAGACCTGCTACATGCGAGATATTGTGGTAAGTTAAGAGGATACAAAGTTCTATTTTTTACTCTAAAGGAACCTGTAATTTAGTGATAAAACTATACAAAAATAATAAATGATAATCAATCCGTGAAGATTTTATTTCACTTAATCTTATACCTAACCTGGAGAATGTTATCAGTTGTCTTAGGCTTAATTGGTACAAATTATACATTTGCTTAACAGTGGTTTTTATATTTCTCTGTTACAAACATGTTAAGAAAGAAAACAGCTACGTGGTAGTTAAAAAATGTAGACATTTAAATATTTTTGGGTTCAGTAATATATGTGCTTACTTTCTTAACCAACATGAGAACAAATATGTTGTCTCTGGAGCCAACTCACATGTCCCCCACTAAGAAAGCACACATTCGCTCTATTTTACTGCCATGGTTGCTCATCAAATATAAGAATATTAATAGATAAAGGGCCAATGTCCCTTCTGTCTATTGTGGTATCAGTTATTTACCATCCCACTCTCTGGCATCAACAATCTTTATTTTTTCTCACCCTTCCATTTTCTCAAGTTGTAAACTTCATGTCACCTTTAGAGAAATTTTGGTTGAGTGTAGGTACAACAATTTTTGAAGCTGTTGTACAACAATCCAAAACGCCATAAGTGAAGTGTTCTTTTAGGAGTCACTGTACCGAGTATAATACTTTAAAACTCTCCGTTTCAACCAGAAGTCAACAACTCTTCCTGCCAAAGCTACAGGTTATCATGCAGAATCAAACATGTCTGAATTTATCTTTTCCTAAATGTTTATTTGATTGTCCATTTTTTTATGTTTCAATAAAACTTCATGCTTTATTTTGTAGCACTGTGACAAAATTATTGGAACTTACTTTGAGAAATGTAGAAAGGTCACCACTTTATCCAATGACTACAGAATGATCTGCATTGATGAGTACTGCCAAAATAGAGACAAAAATTCTACGTGTGACACTTACACAGAATTGTCCCGCCTCTGTGCCTCAGATGGTCCCGGTCCCTACGTATCCTGGCGAGATGATTCTGATGTGGTTTGTGGTAGGTTTTAAATTGTATTGCAGATTCCAAGACAGAAAGTGTCTATAGCACTTTAAAATTGAACTATATTTCAAAGTAATCTTTTCAAATGACTGTAAGCCCTGAAAGGGATCTTAGAGATATTAGAGTCCTATCTCTCAGATACTTGTGAGGAAACTGAGACCTGTATTGGCGAAGTGACTTGCCGTAAGTTGCACCGCTTTGTGTTAAGATCTCAGTTAGGAAATTTATAGTCTTTACAATTAGTAAAAGTTACTGGGAAAAATGAGAAATTCTGTAAAAATTGAAAATAGTGGAAAAGTTATCAAAAGTATATTGATTAGTACTATGATTTCCTTTCAAAAAAATAAAACATAGAGATGAGTTTCACACAAATATAAATATACTTTCAACCTATGTTTAGCGAAATCCTTAGAAGTTAAAATATGAGTAGAATATCAATTCCAAAGTAAGATGCAATGATATATATAAGTACATTTCCTCCTAATTTTTGTCTTTGTTTTTTTATTTTTTCTCCAGATTAAATATTGTATCATAAAATAATGCATGAAAAATTGGCACAATTTAGTTGTGCTGAATATTTTTAAAGACTGACTCATATCTTGAACATTAGACTCAAAGAAGCTCATTTGAAAAGATCCCCATTAAAGTATTATCTATTTATCACATTCATTTCCTCTAATTTCCATGTATACCTATATCTATATTTCTCTAGAAAAACCTAGATGCCCAGAAAAACATATCTACAAAGAATGTGGTCCCTCAAACCCTGCAACTTGTTCTAATGTGGCTCCTTTTCAAGACAGTGAATGTGTGAGTGGCTGCACCTGCCCAGAAGGTAATACACCCTATGAGAGTATTTACACTGAAACAACTGAAAACAGTGCTTCTGGTATGGTGGGTCTTATTTCTAACTAGATATTTAATGAAATCATCTATTCATAATCCATCCTTCTAGCACACTGCAGAAGAGGGCAAGAGAGAGACTTACAAAGTTAATGTGTATGGCTATGTCTATGGTACCTGAGGGCCATAGTACTCCACAGATCATCCTCTAGTCTTACATTGCGCTCAGTAGAAATACTCTATGGCTCAGAAAATTATACTCTTGTCAGTTCTCAAACTGGAGTAATTGCTTAAATGGAACTTACCATTTCAAGTGCATGTTTACACTTGAAGGAACTAGTTCAGGAGCACCTGGGTGGCTCAGTCAGTTAAGCGTCAGACTTAGGTTCAGGTCATAATCCCACAGTTGTGGGTTTGAGCCCTGAGTCTTGCACTGAGCTCTGTGCTGACGGCTCAGAGCCCGGAGCCTGCCTCGGATTCTGTGTTTCCCTCTCTCCGCCCATCCTCCACTCATGCTCTGTCTCTACTTGTCTTAAAAACAAATATACACTTTAAAATTTATTAAAAAAAAAAGAACTAGCTCAAGAGTGATTTCACAATTCACTGCTTGAGAATTTACTGATGTTTATATAATTCTGAGATTAATATAATATATTTATTCCAGGTTATCTATTGGACGATATTGAAGAAAAAGGTAGATGTGTATTAAAGGCTAAATGTCCCTGTGAATCAAATGGAAAGATCTATCAGTCAGGAGAAGTCCGAGATGGTCCTTGTGGTTCTCAGTGGTAGGTGCATGCTTTTTGCCCACATTTTATTAATAGCAAAATAATACTAATAGTTTAATCAATTTTAAATATTTCCTAAGTACTTAAAATAAACTTTCCAGAAATAAAATGCAACCTCACTGTATTTTCTGTGTTCATATTTGCCTTTTATCTTTTAAGGAAAGTTTAGTGTGTTTTTAAAATAAAATGTATACGCTTTCTATGTATCTTTAAAAGGTAATGCTTTTCACTAACTGAAGTAGTGTTTCAAATTGTAAGCCAATTAGTGGTTGCAAATATAGAGCAAAGAATAATATAAGAGTATGGTTACAACAAGGAAACAATAATTGTGCAAAATGCCAAGAATATTTAATCAGAATGTATATCAGAAACAATCTAATGTATAATCAGAAACAATCTAATACTTTTCAAATAATTTTTATGAGGCTACATTGGTGAAGGCATATTTAATCTTTATTTATATATTTTTATTTATGTATTATATATATTTATAATATTTATGGATATATTTAATGAGTGAATTTTAATGTGCCAGAAATTAGTGTGGACTATTTGAGTTCAGCAGCAATATGTTGATCAGAGAGAGTTCCCCATTCCTCATTACAACTTTTCTCTGAAACTCCAAATTTGTGCAGAAGTCCAGAGGACTTTTCTAGAAATGTATTATGCCCTTGTAGGGAAATAATCTGACTCAATGAAAGCTAATCTATTATTGATATTATAATATGTTCTTTATAAATGAGAAATGTTCTTGTTAGTGTGGTCATAATGCATTAGTAATAATTATATATAACAATAGCTATGATTTATTGAATATCTATGACAGTGCTATCCAGGAGAAATATCACGTGAGTCGCAAATATGACCCACATATATGATTTAACACTTTTTAGTTGATGCATTTTTAAAAAGCAAAAAGAAAGAGGTAGAATGAATTTTAATTCTGTATTTTATATACCCAAAATACAGTATTATCATTTAAAAATGAAATTAGTATGCAAAGTTAATGAGAGATTTTATGATCTGTTTTTCAGATTAAGTCTTAGAAGTCTGTGTGTATTTTACATTTACAGCAGATCTCAATCTGGATGAGTCACTTTCAAGTAATCAATAGCTATATGTCTCTATGCTATATTGAACACTGCAGGTCTACAGTGTGGCATTTAGCAGGTGTCTTAGTACTAATAGTGAAATGGGTTCCTTTTAAACAAACCTGAAATCCAGTTTAAAAGTTTTTATATGTTTAATTCAGGCCGAAGCTATTATTTTAGTCCATGGCATTCAAGTCTTTTAAAAATACAGGATGCCACCATCAATGAGACGTTTGATCAGAGTTGAGATGTTGAGTGGGAAACAAAGGTGGTCTAATAGGGGCTCCTGGCTGGCTCTGTTTGAAGACATGTGACTCTTGATCTTGGGGTCATGAGTTCGAACCCCATGTTGGGTTGTAGAGATTACTTAAAAACTTAAAACAAAAAAGATGGTCTAATAAAACTTAAGTAAATGTCTTAGTTTAAATTTTGATTTTTAATGTTGGGATATTTATTTTGGCCATAGAGAAAACACAGCTGATGACCTTTAATGTAACCATTGCATTTTACCAGCACATGTCAAGAAGCAAAGTGGTCTTGCACTGAAGCATTATGTCCTGGAAGATGTAAGGTGGAAGGAAGTTCAATCACCACCTTTGATGGTGTTAAATATAACCATCCTGGAAACTGTCATTTCTTGGCCATCCACGTATGTAATAGCCTGGAACAGTTGAGAAAACTGATGCACGTGCCAAGCTGTTTTTCATCCAATTTAAAACACAATCTTCACTTCAAATTACTATTTAAAAAATAAATAACAAGCAGCCCTTCAATTATTTGTTACATATTTTGGTATCTGTTTTCTGTCACATGTTGACATTGACCATAAGTATTACATGCACTTCTTAGAAATTCCTTGCTAAACAAACCAACAAACCCCAAAATTCCCTTCATCACTAATAATTTTCTAAGTACACTGGAAAAATATTTTCTTCTACTTTTCTTTGCATGTTTTCACTAGTGCCTCAATTGAAACTATCTTTTATGTTCCATGAAACATCTTCCTTTTTCATAGTTACCCCTTTACATTTATTTTTAGTTTTTATAATACAATATCACTAGTATGATAGAAGCTATCCTGACTTTTAAATTCTGTTCAGTACTAAAATTTTAAGTAATCTGGATTTCAGTAAAGGGGAATTCCATCTTGTATCTTGTGCCTATAGCCAGCCTGAAAATATAATTTTGTTTAATCTTTTGGTAAGGAACCAAGATGAGCAGAATTTGTTACTCCTAAAGCGAGAGGGATGGCTCAAGTCCAGTAGTCTGAAAAATTCTGTCCTGGCTACTAAAAGACCATTTTCCAAATCTTTCTTCCTTTTATGCTCCTCACATAATCTGTGAGGGTGGGGGATGGGCAAACTGAAAGGGAAACAACACCAAAATATGTGGAATAATTGCTTCTCCTATATTAGATTCCTAGATCGTGCAGAGAGGACTGGAAGTCAATGTTTGACATGACTTATATTTTGGTTTTACAAATTAAATACCTTTCACATTGGCTTTAAACAGACATTGTGGATTGTCCAGAGAATAAACAAGCTATGTCATCTCTAATTCCTATCCGTCTCTGCAATGCAGCACATTCCCTTGGAGGAGATGACAAAAAGTAAAGATAAAAGAAAAAAATGAGGCCTATGAAAACCCACCAATCAGATATAGTTTATGGAAGATACTTGGACCTTCTGTAAAGTGGCCATTTCTACACTTACCATGGACTGAATGAGGTTTTACTTTCAGAGCAGACAGATTATATGTAGGAATTGTACATGTTTTAAATGCAAACATGCATTGTGAATGAATCATGCAGTAATAGCATATAATCAATGACATTTAATAAATATATCAATGAAATGCGTTTTTTAACAGGATAAAGATTGGTCTGTTAGCGTTGAACTTCGTCCCTGTCCAAATGGTCGGTCAGGAACGTGCTTAAATAGTGTTACACTCCTCTTGAATTCGGTGAGTAGTCCACTCCCTAAAGTTTATCCAGAGCAAAATAAAATCAATTACTTCACAAATTCAGAATTTTTGTGGTAGAAGAGAGGCTTTACTCTGTAAATTGAAATAACAAGTGATATTGTACAGAAAATTGATAATGTCCCTGGAAGAGGTAGATACTTCTAAGGATCCTTAAGTACATAAAAGTTATCATACGTATACAACTAATGCACTAATTACAGATCAACTTATGTGCTTATTAAATTATTAAACTCTGTGGGCCATTTAAAAGGCAATTATATTTGTTTAGAATTTCATGTATTTGGAAGTGACATTGTAAAAGGAAATAGACCTAAATGGTGAGGGAGGACATTGAGACTTGCCTTTGGTACTTAGAAGGCTTCTGACATTTAGAAATGTAAGTTATCTTCTTGAGTTTCAGTTTCCTCATCTACAAATTAGGGATGGAAATTCCTTTACAATACTTCTCAAAGAATTGGTATAAGAAGAAATGAAAAAACATATGAGGAGTGCTTAAAAAATGTTCTATATTTTAGATATTAAAAATTAATTTAAGGAGTGCCTGGGTGGCTCAGTCGGTTCAGCATCCAACTTCGGCTCAGGTCATGATCTCCCCGTTCATGGGTTCAAGACCTGCGTCAGGCTCTGTGCTAACAGCTCAGAGCCTGGAGCCTTCTTCAGATTCTGTGTCTCCCTATCTCTCTGTCCCTCCCCCGTTAGCACTCTGTATCTGTTTTTATTATTAGTAAATGATAATTATTATTTATTTCTCATCACCATAGTAATTATATATAATAAAAATATAATATTATTTTATTTAATAGTAAAATAATAATAAGATAAAATTAATCTAGTAAAATTAAACACTTTATGGCATAAAAATGAAGGTGCATATATTGCATTAAAATGAATTAGTATTACAAATTAACATGAACTAACAATTGTTTTAAATATCAGTCTGTTTCAGTTGACAAATATATATTCAATAGAGATGGAACAGTCACAAATGATAAGATTAGAAATCAAGGTTATTATTATTCAGGTAAGTTTAATAAATCCACTTAAATGTAAGATGCATTCACTTATTCAATTTTTAAGGATATCAAATGTGTGTTTTTTAACACATGAAAATATAAAACCATTTTAATGAATTAAAAATTGTTCACTATTTAAATTATTATTCTTAATGTTAATAATTATTTTAACAGACCAAATGCAGATCTTCAAAGCATCTTCCTCATACCTTCAAGTAGAAACAAACTTTCATGTAAAGATGCAGATACAGATTGTTCCTGTGATGCAATTATATGTTTCCATGCCACCCAACCAATTCACAGACACTGTAGGTAAGTCCCCTGGATATGTTTTTATTTCCAAGGTTCTAATGTTACTATCACTTATTTTAATTTTCACTTGTTTCTCAATTAATGACGTTATGCATAAAGCATTTTTACTTAATCTTCCTTTCAATATTGCAGTAAAACAGTTTCAACTTACAGTAAAGATGGTTTTATTTATTACAAAACCTATTCCTAAATGGTTTTCCACAAATTTAAGGTTTTTAAATTAAGGCGTTTTAAAGTCAGGTTTGATAATATAGGATATATATCACTTTGCTAATGTAGATTACCAGAGCTTTTGCCTGTAGAAGATGAAAATATTATACTTAGACATCTTTTGAATATCAAGTTTCAAACACAAACTACATTACAATTTGTCTTTCTGCTGATAGATCACATGTTCTTATCTTTCACTGCTGTTTTCTGTCATAGAAATCAGCTCCCACATAGTGTCATGGATGTCAGATAAAACAAAACAGTGGCAAATCCCACAGCTACTAATTTCAAAAGTCTAAGCTTTTGCACCATGTCTTTACTTGAAAAGGTGACTTATTTATACATAGGGAAAAAAATGTAATCCCTGGATCCAGATCAAATGCATATGGCCCTTAACATGATTCAACTCTCCACACTACAACTGAAAATGTGCAGTCCCAAACATCCTATTTGTAAGCACGTTTCCCCCCACCTTGTCAGAGGAGGTTAAGTAAGCTATAGTGACAAACAGAAAAAACACACAATATTTATGGAAAATAGTGTCTCAGTGCTCCTGGTATTTGAATAAAATGGGATATTAATGTGAAGTGTCATGAATTTTGCTTGTATGTGTAAAGACTAACCAAGACATACACGCTCAGGTAGCTTCTATGTGTTTTGATTTGAGTGAAGAACTGAATATGAGGTGAGACTATGAATCCAAAAAGGTGAGTAGGGGAGGAAATGTTAAAATTTGTTTTGTGCTCTATACAGGACTCTGTGGTTCCTACAACAACAGAGCAGAGGATGATTTCATGTCAAGTCAGAATATATTGGAGAAAACGTCTCAGGCATTTGCTGATTCTTGGGAAATGATGCCCTGTCCTAAAGGAAACCCCACTTCGTGCATCAGTATAGAAAAAGGTATTGGTAATTGAACATTAAACTCTGTGATTAAATATTTGGTACTAGGAATTGTATACTTATTCTGTTAATAATATGAGACTCTCAGATAATCCTGCTTTTAGCTAGTGCTTGTTTTACTGTACCTGTTTTACAGGGAGCAGCGGAGAAACAGTCTGGCTGGCTGAGAGCGCAACTAGAAAACACATCTTTCATTGGGGAGGGGGATCAACATATTTGTCTTTTTCTATACGCGTTCTTTTCCTTCTTTGACAGTTTTCTTCATAGCTATAGAGTAGTAGGGTTAGAGGAAATTTTACAGATCATTTCATTTATTATTCTTACCCTTTATTTTAGGCATGGAAATGATCATTGGTTGAAATGATGAGACTCCCCCAAATTGCTCAGCTACTTAACAATAGAGCTGTAGCTAGATCCACATCTCCTAACTACTGCTGTCATGTCTGTTAATTATACCAACCCCCAAATACAGATCTTACGAGGAAAACTTTACACTTGTAGGATTCAGCTCATGTTTTAGCTTACCGAAGATTTCCATAAATATTGGTTCCATTTATTCCCACAAACACTCATGAAGAGCACGGACGTAGTTATTATCTCCATTAAGGTTGATGTTGATAATGGACTCCAGATAGAGTGTACTTAATAAGGGTTAAAGATGAATCTGTCACCCAAGTATTTTATTTTTATTTATTTAATTAAAATATTTTTATTGAAGTACAGGTAACACCCAATGTTACGTTGATTTCAGGTGCACAGCATTGTGATTCTACGAGTCTATACAATATGTCATGCTTACCACAAGTGTAGCTACTGTCTGTCACCATACCATGTCATTACAACACAACGGATTACATCCCCTATACTGTACCTTTTATCCCTGGGACTTATGAATTCCATAACTACAAGTCTGTATCTCCCATTCCCCTTCACCCATTTTGCCCATCCCCCAATCTCCTTCCCCTCTGGCAAACATCAGTTTGTCCTCTGTATTTATCGGTCTGTTTCTGATAATCCAAGTATTTTGAATCAAAGACTTGCTCTGATTGTTCCCATACTTAGTGTTGTTGATTTTAACAAATACTTTAAGTTACTTCTTTCGTAAATAATGGAATTCAATGGAAAGTAAGTTAAAATATGTTGTTTATATGTTAATCAGTTGTCTCTAAATTAATCTCCATATTTGAAGCAAATGTCTGATCAGCTTTTGACAATATTTAAAAATTACAAAGCAATTTCTTTTGAAAGTTTCATCTACTTGTTTTGACTAATGAAAGGAGTTGATAGAAGCATTAACATCCACATGGTAATATGCATTTGAAAGTTCAATTTTCATGTTATTTTGTTTTGCAGGTGTTGCAATGAAAATAATTAAAATGCGAATAAATGAAAACAAATATATATCTCATAAGAACCCAAGCCAATTTTTGTTAAGGAGACTATATTAACACTTTTGAGAGCTATATAAATTAACTGTTTCTATTTTCAATCTTTTATATTTAACTTAAAATAAAATAAGAAAATGAAACTATGCCGTAATAAGCTGTTAGTAATATTAACATAAAAAATGGTAAAACCTGGTTACAAGTTTGTCAAAATTTTAGGAATAATTGGCCTCAATGTCCTTTTATTTTTATTTATTTTTTAAATGTTTATTTATTTATTTTTGAGAGAGAGCGAGAGCACAAGCAGGGGAGGAGCAGAGAGAGAGAGAGGGACACAGAATCCAAAGCAGGCTCCAGACTCAAACTCACAAATCATGAGATAAAGTCAGATGCTTAACTGACTGAGCCACCCAGGCACACCTAGAAACAATTGGCCTCAATGTCCTCTTAATAGATTCAGTCAGCTTCTTTATTGCATCCTGGTGACAGTAACTTTTAAAAGCCAATTGAAAGATGGTTAAAAAAATTAGCAATCCTTCTTTTAGTCACTGACATCATCTTTAAGTATTTGCAAATCATTGAGCAAAGCATTTGTTACTCAGATGTTATTTTTGTGAACTTCATTTTCTGTTAATTTAATACAAGAAGTGATTTACGAAGCAACCAAATATCAATTCAGTCCGTAAAAAATAAAATGTGTGTTTGAATTGTTGATACTGCTTGTCCTAAAACTGACATGATTATTGTGGCAACGGGGCGAGGTGGTGCTGGTGTTGTGATGATTTCATTTTACCCACTTGCTATGTACCTGAATAAATAATCTGGTTCCCTTAGTCCCATTTTTTTTGGTAGAAATTGCATTTTGCAAACAGGTTAACTGATTTAGTACAAATATATGAAGCTAATAAAGATTTTTCCACTTATTCCAGTTATGGAATAAGTAAGTCATTGGGTTGAAAGGAACAGCATAGGGAATATAGTCAGTGGTATTGGTATTGGAATAGCATCGTATGGTGACAGATGGTAACCACACTTGTGAACGCAGCATAATGTATAGAGTTGTCTAATCCCTACGTTGTACACCTAAAACTAGTGTAATATTGTGTGTTTGTACTTCAATTTAAAAAAAGAAAGACTTTGCCTCTTAGTTTAAGGTGTTTCTGGTTATATCATGCTATTTTTGTATATATTGATAATAAGTTAGATATGTTCTAGCAAAAACATTTTACTGTTTAACTTTTTAAAGTTTATTTATTTTGTGGTGGATGGGGGTTGGGGATGCAGCGAGGGGCAGAGAGCAAGGGAGAGAGAGAATCCCAAGCAGGCTCCATGCTCTGCTCAGAGCCTGATATGGGGCTTTATCTCATGATCCTGAGATCATGACCTGAAGCAGAATCAAGAGTTAAGCCCTTAACCAACTGAGCCACCCAGGTGCCCCGCAAAAACACTTTAAAAACACAATCACACATTTTAAATTAAAAATTATGACATTACTGATACTAATTTTGAGTGCATTAAATTTCTTCCAGAAAGATATGCTGAAAAGCACTGTGGAATTCTTCTTGATTCAAGTGGGCCTTTTGCTTCCTGCCATCCAATTGTGAATCCTAAACTATATCATGAGGTATGTGAGGGTCTAAGATTAACAGCTCTTTTTGCAAACTATTCTGATAATATCAATAGAAGCCTGTAGACATTAAAATTTTTCAAATAACAGGCACTGCCAGTACATTAAGACATAGCTTTAAACTTAACATTATTCAGTTGTTAGATATACTAATTAAAAAAAAACAGTACTGGCAAATAAGTTGGAATGAGAAAAATCTTTTTTTTAATGTTTATTTATTTTTTTGAGAGAGAGAGAGACAGAGCGTGAGCTGAGGAATGCAGAAAGATAGGGAAACAGGCCCTGAGTTGTCAGCACAGAGAACGACATGGGGCTCGAACCCACGAACAATGAGCTCATGAACTGAGCTGAAGTTGGACACTTAACCTACTGAGCCACCCAGGCACCCCTGGAATGAGAAAAATCTTGAATAAGTTCCTCTTTCTGAGTTTTCTAAGTTTGTGGAAAACTTAGTTAATAATTGATTTACTACTTTGCATATTTCAAAAGGAAGTATTTCCCAAAGTTCAAGACAGATTATTTTCAAGGAAGAGGAGTGGTTATAAACTGAATTAAGATACCCAGTTTACCTGTTCTTGTGAACATTTTCATAAAGTAATATGCATTTATTTCTTACCTTAAAGGAATGCAAAAAATACACTTGCACTTGTGACAACAGTGAAGATTGTTTGTGCACGATTTTAGGCAACTATGTAAAAGCGTGTGCTGAGAAAGAAACATACATAGTGGAATGGAGAACTGGACTATGTGGTAAGCAGGACAGGGGCTTTAGATGACTCCCTTCTCACTTTTACTATAGTGTGTGTGTGTCAGTGTGTGTGTGTGTGTGTCTGTGTGTGTGTGTAGTTTAGAAACATGTATTTACAAACTTGTACTTGTTTCTTTCAAAGATGATTTCCTGTTTTTTTTTAAATATGTTTGAGTTATCCATGCAGTTTTACTTCTTGAGTCTTTGATCTTGATTTAAATAAGAACAGAATATATACATATTTATATATTAACATGGGTTTCTGTTCAGTTATTATATGCTGAAATTTAATATTCCAACTCCTACTACATTTTGAAGTGTTAAATATTAGTGACATTTTTAAGAAAATAAAAATAACTAAATTAGGAGTTCAACTATCATATTTATTGAATCTTGCATTTTTTTAACATATTTATTGTAGTATTTGAATATGACTTCAGAAAAATACATGGCTTACCCAAAAAAAGAAAACTTTATAGAAATACATGTCTTGTAGATCACAATACCTCATAGCTCATTTCCCATCAAAGGTCTGTCAAGTTCACCTCCAAAATTTCTCTCAAATACATTCACATCTCTCCATCTCTATGGCCACCAACCTACTTCAAAAAAAAAAAAAACTCTTTTTTTTTTTTTTCTCTCTCCTGGGTTATTTCAATTGCTTCCTTTAATATCCACTTTTTCTACAAAGAAGTCAGGATAATCTTTAAAGTAAAACCAACTAAAACTAACCTGATCGGAGTGCCTGGGTGGCTCAGTCAGTTAAGCGACCAACTTCGGCTCAGGTCATGATCTCACGGTTCATGAGTTTGAGCCCGCGTTGGGCTGTGTGCTGACAGCTCAGAGCCGGGAGCCTGCTTCAGATTCTGTGTCTCCCTCTCTCTGCACCTCCCCTGCTCATGCTCTGTCTCTCTCTGTCTCTTAAAAAATAAATAAATGTTAAAAAAAAAAAACTAACCTGATCATTTGATATTTCAGTCTAAAATGAGTCAATGGCTTCTCATTGCTCTAAGGCTAAAGAGCAAACTAAGAGGGCCCTGCAAGTTCTAATTACTGATTTTGTGTCTGGGCTTATACCTTCTATTCTTCTTGCTCTTTGAAAGAATTTCCCTGTCTTCTGATGTAGGCTGTTCCCCAGGCATAGAATTACCTTTCTCTAGGAAGCTTTCATGCTCTACATGGACTGCAAGTTCCCAGTTGTACATACTTAGAGCTTCCCATCTTGCTTCTTTATAGCACGTGCCACAATTGTCCTTTCCCCAGAAATATAAGTCACATGATAGCAGTGTATTTCCTATCTTGTTTATGGGCTTTATCCCCAGCAGAATATGTAAACATATAGTAGGGACTCAATATTGACTGCAAATAAAAAAAGAATGAAAAATACCAGTGAACAGCAAGTAACTTTTTCTTGACTATTCATAACCTCAATTGTGAATAATTCACTATAATATCTATAAACATCAGGATGAAATAGAATTGCTACTTTTCCTGGATGCATACATATTTAATATTTTTTTATTCCTATACCAACAGATCACTCTTGCCCAAGTGGCCTGGTTTTCAAGTACAATGTAAAAGCCTGCAATAGTTCTTGTCGATCATTGTCAGAGAGAGATAGGAGCTGTGATGTAGAAGATGTTCCAGTTGATGGGTGCACTTGCCCTGATGGAATGTACCATAATAATGAAGAGAATTGTGTTCCAAAATCTCAGTGTGACTGCTACCTAAATGACGAGGTCATACAACCAGGCAAACTCATCCATATTGATGACAATAAATGGTATGGAAATTGCATATATACTTGTTATGACTTTGAAATCAGGGGACTGTCCTTTCCAGAGAAATAGATGTCTCCTAAAGTCTTCTTTAGACCTACCACATTTTAAAATTTGTATTTATTAAAGTTAGTTATTGCTCCCTTTAACCTGATGTGCTCACGGCATCATAATGGCTCTAACTGATTTATTCTACTTTTGTTTGATTTCAAATACCAATATAAAAACATTCTAGCATGCCCTACATACAGAGGATGCAAAAATGATTTTATATTCAAACGATGTTTTCTAGTTGTCTCTCAGCATTCACCATTCAACAAACACTTATTAAATAGATATTTGCCATGTTCCAGGCCTTGTGCTGAGGGCTAGAATTACAAAGATGAAGGAACATTGCCTCTGTCTCACAGAATGAGCAGAGTGCTCGCTTTTGCAAGGTTTATATACTATAATATGGTAGCAGAAAGAGCCAGTTAGTGCCTGAGCAGATAAGAAGAACTTTTCAGAGGAGACTAGCACTTGAGTTTTACTAGGATTTGAAACTTTTTCCAGACAAAATTGGGGTAGGAAGAGAGATTTCCAATAGCGTAAACAGAACACACTAACATAGGAAATGCTTGAAAGTATTGCGCATGTAGGTTCTTGTTGGGCTGGAAAGGATTGGGCTGGAAAAGTAGACTGTGGCCAGGCTGTACTCAAGAATTTGAACTAAGTTCCTGGGCAGTAGGAGAAGTTGAAGAATTGTGACTTCTTGTAATGGCTAAGGAGATTGTGATTCTGCAGTTTTGGGCAAAGTTATTTATCTGTATCTTTAATTCCATAGGCAGAGGTAGCAACTCTTAACAATGTAACTGTAAAAATGAAGTAGCCATTCCAAGAAATTTTGGATACACCTTATCTCTTTTCTTTGGTTCCATGAAACTATCATTTAGAAATGGATGATTTTTTCTTGGCCATTTAAAAGGAAAGCATAGGTAAAAACCTCTTTCTATTACAGCACACAAGACATTTGGTTGGGCTTTGATCATGATACTTTCTCTGTAGATGTTGAGGAATCAGTAGGTAGATTACCTTTTTAGTGAAACCTGGGCTACCGCCTCCAAATTATGGTTCCCTTTATCATTACCCTATTTCAGATCCCCATCACTACCATGATGGTTAAGTTGGCTGCTCTTTGCCCTGTCTCTGTGTCTCATATTTCTTGCACTACCTC
Source organism: Prionailurus viverrinus (assembly GCF_022837055.1). Lineage (NCBI taxonomy): Eukaryota > Metazoa > Chordata > Mammalia > Carnivora > Felidae > Prionailurus > Prionailurus viverrinus. Next base: position 65,176,685 of record NC_062567.1, read on the forward strand.
TATAATGACTAACGTGAAGCATTATTCTGATTGTGCCACTTACCTGCTCAGGAGCTTTAATGGTGACAGTTGCCTGAAGAATAGACGTAAGCTTGCACATCATTTAAGACCATCCAAAATCTGGCCCTGCCTTGCTTTTACCACTTCTCCCTATCCTACTTACTGCTTTCTATCCAAACAAGTCATTGGAACATACCTTGTTGTTTCCTGCATCACAGCTTTGTATCTTATGAGCAATTATCTGTTGGATCTAATTCATCCATCAAGATACAGCCATCCTTTTCATGTGTTCTCTGATACCCATAGAACCTTGCTTGTATATTCCTATAATATGCACAAGGCTGCATGTTATAACTGGGTGCGTGTTATTTCTGGGCAGTGTGTCTCATCCATCTACTTGGATAAAACTTGTGAATGAGGGGTAAAAGTTTCTCTAACAGTGTATTAAGAAGTTGTCATTGAAGTTTGATGTTTAAATGTATAATTTTCTTCTATTTCCAGTGTCTGTCGGGATGGAATTCTTCTTTGCCACACTCCCATTGATTTAACCCTACGTAAGTGTTGAAATCATAATTTAAGCTTAAAATATCCACTTAGGTTAAACCAAGCACATCAAGAGGCCCTTGATTAACAACTTCCTTTATCCTGCAGAGAACTGTACCGGAGGGACTGAATTTGTTGACTGCAGGGACCCGAAGGCACAGAGAAGAGTTGACAGTACCTGTAGCACTCGGAACATACCTAGTTTTGATGTAAGGAACATGGCTGTGCAGTTAAACTTTTTGAAACTTTTCATTGTGTCAGGATAGAAGCCAACCAAAACATCAGTGAAAAAGAATTTGAAGGTCATATTTATTGTGTGTTATTTTGACTTGTCAAATGTTGGCTCTAAATGGATACTTGGTATATAGTTATGCATGGTAAATGGATGCTGATAATGTGACATGTTACAGCAGCACCTGATGATGTATATTTTGTATTTGTTCCTATAGGAGAACTTGCCTTGCAAACGTGGGTGCTATTGTCCAATTGGCATGGTTCGAAATTCTAAAGGAAACTGTGTCTTTCCTGAAGACTGCCCATGTTCTTTTGGTGGACAGGAGTATGACCAGGGAAGTGTTACCTCGGTTGGCTGCAACAAATGGTGCATAATAAAGAATTACTATAGGGGTACCTGGGTGGCTCAGTTGGTTAAGCGACAACTCTTGGTTTTGGCTCAGGTCATGATCTTGCATTTTGTGGGTTCAAGTTCTGCTTGGATTCTGTGCTGACAGTGTAGACTCTGCTTCGAATTCTCTCTTTGTCCCTCTCTCTTTGCCTCTTTCTCTGTCTCTCTTGAAATAAATCAACTTTAAATTAAAACCTTAAAAAATAAAAGACTATTTCATATGTTTTGGATATTAGAAAGTATAGTCTGCTCTTATTTTATAGGAAAGAAGTCATACTTTGAGATATTGAAGAATAATGGTCAAATATAGTTAAAATGCTATTTTATAAATAGAAACTATAATTTTATTTTTTATTGAAGTATTGTTGACATACAATATTTTATTAGTTTTAGGTGTACAGCCTTGTGATTCAACAATTGTATACATTATGCAGCGCTCACCACAATAAGTGTTGTTACCATCTGTTGCCATACAAAGTTATTACAATATTATTGACTGTATTCCCTAGGCTATATTTTATGAAATAGAACCTTTATTTGGCATTTTCTATGGTTAACATGATATAATGAAGACAACTGCCAAATTTAAGTCAATATAAAACAAGGTTTTGTGCTTCTTTACAAAAACAGTGTGAGAATGTGAATCTTGGCATAATATAATTACCTCACTCTATCATTTTTTTTTCTTTTAGTACTTGCATAAAAGGGTCTTGGAGCTGTACACATAATGAATGTCAAACCACTTGCCATATCTATGGGGAAGGTCATGTTAGAACTTTTGATGGAAAAAGTTACAGCTTTGATGGTCTCTGCCAGTATTCATTTCTTGAGGTAATTACTAGTGTGTTTTATCACAATTCTTCTATACTTAATAATTATTATTTATCTGCAGATGTTCTCTGGAGAATTTTATTCTCAAAATGTGAAATTTAAACAAATGGCCCCTTAAGTCTTTCTCAAAGACAGTACAATATGACAGTATCATGCTGACTTGGGAGGCGGTAGGTCTAGACTTCAACCTTGGCTCTACCCTTTCTCTGTTGTGTGACTTTGGGCACATTCCTTAATCCCTCTGTGTCTCCGTTTCCTTATCTATAAAATGGGGATGGAAACAGCTTCCTTGAAACCAAATTTGGGCAAATATTGAAGCACATACTAAGTGCTCAATGAATGCTAGATATTTAACAACAGCGCTATCAGCAATGACAGTTACCACTTTATGAGTGCTTCTTTGCCAAAGCAAATTGATTACATTTAATCACTGCAATACTCAAAGGCTGATATTATTATTCCTATGATGCAGATGAAGAAATTGAGGCTTAGAGAGGTTAAGCAACATGAACTAAGTAGAAAATGTCGTATTCAAAACCAGATCTGTGTGATTCCAGAGTTCACACTTGTTACATGCTACTAAGCTGCTTCCTAAGTAATATCTAATTTCCTGAAATTTGGATTGTTTTATGCTTTAAATTTATATTGTTTTATATTTATGCAAATTTCATAAAAATCAGTGAGGGGAAATAAACAACTTCATCTAATTATGTACAGAGCCTAGAAATAAATCAATGATTATAAGCCATGTTATATCATTTAAATACTTATGTAATATGTTATAATTCTAAACTTTTATAAAATATTACAAAAGGACCGAGTGAAAGCAAATTAACTAGGTTGGATTCAGCCAGGGAGGGCTACCTCTCCATATATGCAGTTAAATTATTGTCTTCTGGACATTCCATAACACAGCTTATGGTAATTTATTGAGTTTAAGGTATCACTGTCTAAGAATTCTTTGTCTGATGCAAATATTGTAATTGAGTTCCACGTCCCTGATATTTATAAAGTATTATGATAATTTACTTTTAAAGGATTATTGTGGTCGTGAAAATGGCACATTCCGTCTCTTAACTGAAAGCGTCCCATGCTGTGAAAATGGGCTTACATGCTCAAGAAAAATCATAGTTGCTTTTCAGGTATGGTACTGTTTCTCTTTATATATTTTTTCTCTCAGATTATGAGTGGCCAAATAAAACTGATATTATAAGTCTGTCTTTTAATTTATAGGATCAGAATGTTGTTCTGCACGATGGGAAAGTAACAGCAGCCAAAATTACAGAAAGTAAGGAATGTGAAATCAATGGAAATACATATTCTGTACATACTGTTGGCCTGTACTTGATTCTGAAATTTTTAAATGGAATAACCATAATTTGGGACAAGAATACAAGAGTTTCTGTTATACTGGATCCACACTGGAGTGTATGTATATCACTAATAAGTGATTAACGGGGAAACAAAATAACTTCTGTTTCTGAGAAGTAGAGACAATTCATCAGTGGAAAGTGAGAGAGTGGTAGTTTCTTCCATAGAATAAGCCTTCCACAACTGTTCAACCTTATGATGAAATAAGAAATGTAATCAAAGATGATAGGACCTGGTGAAAACTAAATGCAATAAACCTGAAGCGTTCTAGTTTAACCATATTTGGTTACTTGAGATTATTGCATAATACAATTTTAAGGTAGCTGGTGAATATATAGAATTAAATATATTTCTTAGAACAAAAATTCTAAGAGGCTAAGAGTCTACTTACGTATGATTTGAAGCTAGTGAATATAATTATTTTTTAATAATTCTTAATGCATTTATCTTATTTGATACTAGATCATTTTGTGATATAGGATATCGGGTTAAACAGTACCAGAATCTTATCCACAGATTTTAATTTCCTTCTAAAATTTGGAATTTAAAATGGATTTATGGTGGGGGCACCTGGCTGACTCGGTCAGCAGAACATGTCAACTCTTGATTTCAGGGTTGTGAGTTTAAACAACATGTTGGGTATGGAGCTTACTTAAAAAAAAAGGGGGGGGGCACCTGGGCGAATCAGTGGCTTGAGTGTCTGACTCTTGATTTTGGCTCAGGTCATGATCTCATGGTCATGAGATCGAGCCCCGCATGGACTCTATGCTGAGTTGGAGCCTGCTTAAGAGTGTCTCTCCCTCTCCCTGTGCCCCTCCCCCTGTCACATGCTCTCTCTTCAAAAATAAAATAAAATACAAAATAAGAATAAAATAAAATAAATAAAGTAGATCTATGATACTATAAATGATCATAACATCTTTACATATCTGTCTCTGTATACCACTATAGTGCAACTCACTTGTTAATTTTCCCTTCTGATCTCATCTCTTCATATATCTATATCCCTACTACAACCTACTTGTTAACTTCCCTTTCGGATCTCTACAGGGCAAAGTATGTGGTCTTTGTGGAAATAACAATGGTGATCTCAAGGATGATTTCACAACACGATATTCATCAGTAGCTGCTGGAACACTGGAATTTGGAAATAGCTGGAAAACCAGTCAAGAATGTTCAGACACAGTAGCTCAAGCTTTCCCGTGTGACTCAAACCCGTACTGTAAGGCCTGGGCTGTGCGGAAATGTGAGATCATCCGGGACAGCACCTTCAGAGACTGCCACAGCAAGGTAGTATGGCTCTGAGAGCAGGGACCTGCACAGGCTTTGCTCCCAGAGACTCATGGGCCGTGTTCTCTAGGTGGACCCCAATGCCTACTATGATGCATGCATTGAAGAAGCCTGTGCATGTGACATGGAAGGGAAGTACCTGGGATTCTGCACAGCTGTGGCTATGTACGCAGAGGCGTGCAGTGCGGTTGGAGTCTGTGTCAGGTGGAGAAAACCAGAGCTCTGCCGTAAGTGAGGTCCATGTGTTGTTCTTATAAAAGGTAATTAGATAGCATTGTTTGGTTAGGTGATCAATCTTCTTTCCATATTTTCTATAAAATACATACTCTTGTGCCTAGAAAGTTTTCAAAACATGTTAATATGTTTATGATGGGAAAAATCCCTATTTTAAAAAGTATAGCACCTGGCACAGTACATCAAATTCAGTTGGAGTTTCTGAAGTTCTTATAACAGGGGAGAAATTAAATACTGATGGAAAGTATCTCTTATTCATACTTAGATGAACAATGAATTGTTTACCTAACTTGGTGTAGCCATATATCCTTGAACATTTACCTCATCTACTTTGGGTTCAAGTCCTTACACATTATCTTAAAAACGTTTATAGAGCCCTGGTCTTGATACATATATTGATATATATGGAATGTGATAATTTTAGTAGAAATCAGCTCTTTCCCTTCTAATGGAAAGTATTATGAGAGAAAATATGACAGATGAGAAATATTGACATTGAATCCACATTTTATTCTTTATTACGCAAAGTGTTATATTGAAATCTTTAGTTACCTCATTCAGGAACTGTTATTTACATATTAAAGGAGCCTGCTTTTCCCAGAGATTTATTTTTGCTATTTAGTCTTGAACAGTAAAACTATGAATCTAGACTGTGACCTAAAATACCTTAAAATGGGAAAATTAGTGTTTACTTTTCTACCCCAAACCAACTTTGTGAGGTGTTAAAGGAAAGTGCTGTTTTGATCCTATATGCTCCCCCTCCGTTTTTTGTGAGCTATTTTGGCTTATCGGGCAATTTGGATAAAGCCAAAGGAACCTGATAAGATAGAATGATATATGCTAGGTCTGTTTATTTGTTAATATCATTCAAAAATGCTTTGGAAAGGGAAAGGTGAAAATTGTTACATAATAGATGGAAGTAATTTGATACAATTAAATTACAGCTGTCTACTGTGATTATTACAATGCCCCTGGGGAATGCAGTTGGCACTATGAACCTTGTGGTACAGTGACTGCAAAAACTTGCAAAGATCAAGTTATTGGCCAGAAATTTTCTGCACTTTTAGAAGGTAAGGTAAATTTTAGTAATATCCATGAAGTAGTGCGAATTATATTGATATTTGAATACTGAAAATGTTATTTCTGCCAATTCAGAATCTTACATTTTACTATTTATTTATATATTCATTCATTCATTCATTCATTCATTCATTTACTTGATGTTTATTTATTTATTTTTGATGGTGAGGGGAGAGAGAGGGAGACAAAGAATCCCAGCCTGGCTTGGTACTGTTCCTGTAGAGCCTTACACAGGGCTCCATCTCACAAACCACGAAATCATGACCAGAGCTGAAATCAAGAGTCAGATGCTTAACCGACTGAGCCACCCCGGTCCTCACATTCTGTACTTTAACGGATAGGCATTTATACTTGTTATGACATTAATATTTCTACATAAGAAACATTTTCTCTAGGGGCCCTTGGGTGGCTCAGTCGGTTGAGTGGCCAACTTCGGCTCAGGTCATGATCTCACGGTTTGTGGGTTGGAGCCCTGCATTGGGCTCTCAGGTGACAGCTCAGAGCCCGGAGCCTGCTTCAGATAATGAGTCTCTCTCTCTCTCTCTCTCTCTCTCTCTCTCTCTCTCTCTGTCCCTCCCTCGTTCATGCTCTCTCTCTGTCTCTCTATCCTCAAAAATAAATAAACATAAAAAATGAAACATTTCCTCTAGACATATATTATCTGTTTAATAAGACAGACAAGCAGTGGGGAGAATGCAGTGCTTCGGTCCCATTGTCAATTTTTATACCTTTCATTAGACAATATAGTTTGTTGAGAACGTAGTTTCAGAATGCAATGTACTATATAGTCCAATTAACTATATCCCACACGTCATCAGCCCTTTGTTCTTAGCATTTCATATCTTGGAAAGGAAGAAGTGGCAAGAAAATAAGAAGATGCAGTAACTTCCCAGAGTCACCTCTGTGTTAGATCCCAGTCTCTGAGATCTTTTCAGCTCATTTTATTATGACACCTGGATCTTCATCTATCCTTACAAAAAATAGATATTTAGAATTGGCATTCGCTTTTCAAGATATGTATTTATCAAAGTGTTGTATTACATTCAACATCATACCATCATTAAAGTTGCAAATTATTTTAAAATACTTCAGGAAACATTTTAGAAAAATAAATCAGTGAAAATGTATAAGTTCTCAGTTCTTAGGTTGATATTCCATTGCAAGAAGATCTGAATCCTGAATCCAAAATGATATCATTTTGCTATTATCTACTTCAGTTCATGTAGGCATTTAAGTAACTTTACAAATATGTAATGCAATGTGACAAGTTTCTGTAAACAGAAATGAACCATGGGTCATCTTTCATACAGGATGTTATGCTAAGTGCCCAGATAGTGCTCCTTATCTGGATGAGAACACCATGAAATGCGTCAGTTTATCTGAGTGCAGCTGCTTCTATAATGATATCATACCAGCAGGTGGAGTGATTCAGGATAACTGTGGAAGAACATGGTACATTCTCTATTAACTTTCTAAGAAGCAATTCTGTTCCTTGCATTTTCATTTATAAAAAAAATTAAGTATACATGTATAATTTTTAGCTTTCCTGTTTCTAAATGATAAGGCTAGCATTAGGTTCAATTTTCTGTCAGTAATGCTAGTTATTTAATATTTTCAGTAAATCCATATGTCAACAAATGGCTTGTTAAATCTTATAATGAGGAAAACAGGAACAGAAAATGTCACTGGTAATTTTGGGTAAAAAGAAAGTTTTAATTCTATAAATGCAAGATCATGTTTACAGGCTTCAGACAGTGACATGGAAGCAAATAGGAGAAGTCTCTACAAGAGCAGCATGGCCAAGATGTCAGGTTTAAAGCTGAAAATGTAAGAACTAACTGTACAGCTTGACTGCAAAGCATTTTTTTAGGTGTCAAGAACACTGCAGTGAAATGATTAGGAATAATGGTACAGTACACCAAAAAATAAACGTCCTTTGGGGAAATGATTATTTATTGTTCCCTTATTTGGTATTGTTTCCATTCTCATGGTTAGACTATTTTTTGTTTCAAATTCAGGAGGTGTATGCCAGTAGGAGTTAAAATTTCAACCTCATTTTTTTTTTTAATTTAACTTTCAGCTATTGCATCGCAGGAGAGTTGGAGTGCAGTGGTGAGTCTTTGCATTTTATTCTAATTGAATTAGGGAAGACAAGGTATGGGGTTTGGGATCCTTTCAGATCATCAACAGAAAAAGGAGTAGGTACTTAAGGCTTAAACTGCTCCTCCCTCAGTGGTTTGGACAATTCCATTGCTGTGTATTTGTTCATGTTGTGTCATTTCAAAACCAATGCTGCCAAGGCATTTCCAACAACTAGCAAGTAGGTAGTCCTCCTGCTGCATGGAAGCCCTTGCCTATCTGTAGGCTCTGGGAATTAAGGCAGTACGACATCACTCAAAATAGATTCATGAAGGGATGGAGCTGAAAGGTCAGGATTAGATAAGATAGAATTAAATAATTGAGGGATCACTCATGAGCAACAAATCTTAAAGATGAATCTCAATAAGCTTTAAAAAAATATATGAGCTACTCCCTGGTTTGTATTAGAAATTGCAGGGAGTAAAATAAACAAGATACAAATAATTCATTGGCAATTTGAGATTTTAGACTTTTTCACCCTTTTTCATTCTTCTCAATAATAGTAACTTATGTTTATTTCAGAAACTGCTCCTACAAATTCAACATTCACAGGTAAAATCATCATGGTTTTCTTTTTTAAAGTTTTAAAATGTTTATTATTTTTGAGAGAGCGAGAGCAAGAGAGGGAGACACGTAATGCTAAGCAGGCTCCAGGCTCTGAGCTGTCAGCACAGAGCCCGACACAGGGCTCAGACTCGTGAACCATGAATCGTGACCTGAGCTGAAATCTGACGCTTAACCACCTGAGCCACCCAGGTGCCCCAAATCATCATGGTTTTCAATGTGTAGCTCTGATTTCTTTTTGTGGATAATCCTTTACAGTTTCACATCAGTCTATGCCAGTGAAAAATATGGTGGTAAATCTGATACAAAAATTTCAAATTAGAATGAACAGTTACTAGAAAATCTGTCAAAATGTTATTTCATTTTACTCTAGTGTATTCAGCTAGGAATATGATTAGAACATATATTAGGTAATATATGCTTATTAGTTAAATATCATCATCCAAAGCTTGACATTTTTAGATAATAATTGGAACACGTGGAATGAAAATGAGTTAAATGTGGTCTCCCATGGAGTAAAATTTTAAAATCATGATTACACCGGGAGGTAATTTAAAAATATAGAAATAAAAGTTACTTTCTTTTTCTTAACTCTTATATCGGCTGTAAGCTCCAAGGACATTTCAGTCATGTCCACTCAGGAAGAGCGCTGACAGAATGCAGTCTAATTTTAGCTTTGGGACTTTTAACTTACTGGCAATATAAGCATAGTTAGAGTTGCTGCAGTGCACTTAACCGTATTCCTGTTCTGTGTGATGCAGGGGGAGTTTTATTTCCTGTAGACCGATATTCAGAGATATCAGTGAAGAGATCGTGGAGTAAATTGGAAGCCTTATATTTTGATACTATATTTAAAGTTGTGTTATTGTCTGTAAAATGTTATTTAAATTTTTAGTTATTATTGATCACTTACTTACAGCTAAGGTATCCCACGTCAGGGTTCTGAACTTTATTTCTTGGTCCTTAAATAGGCCTTATAAAATTCCTGTGAGATTTTGGTTAAATGATAAAAACAGAAAAATTATTTGGGGGGGGGCATACAATAAATATATAGAATTATTTGTGTTGATTTATTTTTTTATTTTTTTTTTATTTAAATGAGAGATTATTTTGTCACTTAACCTCTGAACACAGGTTTAGAAATTTTCACTTAGTTTATGGTAAGTGATTTTTTAAACTAAATTTCCTGGTAAAATTATCCAAGTAATTTACTTTTCTTCAATAATTTCTTCCCTACACAGTTTCAGCTACAACAGCTACCTCCATATTAAGCACCGAAGCAGGTAAAAAAAAAAAAAAGTTTGCCTTTTAGCTTCTAAATCAGCAGCAAAGTGAATTTGCAATGTGGCAATTTGGCCCTTTTTTCAAATTTGTCATTCTCTATTTATTTCCTAAATGCCAGATAGCAGGGTCTACATCCAGTTATAATATTAGTGAAGAGCATCTTCCCTATTCAGAGGTTATGCATCCTAAAAAGAACATTCTCCGTACTAGTTTGGAGAAAGTGAAGAAAATTCTACTACTGAAGAGCATTCTATGTTAAAGTCTTTAAAAATGATTTACAACTTATCCTTTACTAATATCAAAGAATCTCAATGTTAATTGAATGATTTGTAGTAAAGCAATAGCCTAAAGACTACAAAAAGTGTTTTGAAATGTGTGGACATCTGATTAATACATTTAACTGTTACATCTAATCATTTATTTGCATTAGACATATATGTAAACACATCTCTAAATAAATACTTTTAATTTTGTCTTTTAACACAATTTTAACATACATTTCCAAATATTTTCCTCCTTCTTTGTATAGCAATAACATTGGTGACCAGGAGCTCAGGTGCAGGTAAGCCATAATCTTTACCCACAACTTAATCAAGAGGGCATTTACAAAAAAACAAAACAAAACAAAACAAAAAACCCAAAAAACAAAACTTCTTTTTGCACTATTATATCTTTCTAATGACATTTTATGGGGACTTTTGTTTGTTTTTAAGAATGCTTTAGAGGAAGACCTTGGAAAAACTGTTATGCAAAATGTGTTTTCTTGACCTTTTACTTGTGGTCTATGGATTTGAAAGCTTTAATTTTATACTTTAACATCTATCCACCTATATGATTAAATTTCTTTGAAACATTAATTTCAAGTTGACCCATTTTATACATGACCATAGATGTTCTCAGAAGCATAATGTTCCCTCTGTGCAAAACTAATTATTTTCCATTGTTTTCTCTAATTCAGCAGCTTCCATTCCAGTGATTACAACATCAAGCAGCGAAACAATAGGTGGGTGAATCAGAAAACTTGTAAAATACAATGCAGGGTTTTTTTTACATATATTAAACATTTTTTTTAACTTAAAGCCTATTTTAATCAATATACCCACTTGTTTATATTTAGGACTTTTTCTTCCCCACCTGAATACTTTCACTTTCTCCTATTATTTAGTACTTTCTCTATTAAAAAAATGGATATATATTTACATGCACGATATGTTTTGAGGTAAAATTGACACATACCATTATATTAGTTGCCGGTGTACCTCATAGCAACTTGGTATTTATATATATTGCAAAATGATCACCATGATAAGTCTAGTTTACATCCTTAAAGTCTCAGACCATGTTTTGCCATACCTGTATTCCCAAATGCACCTAGTCCCAAGCTGTGTAATAGTTATCATTCATTAAATATTTGTAGAATAAATGAATGACTCTTCTTTTTCCCCATCCCAAATTTATAATTCAGGTATTTTTTTAGGGTGGGGGGGGCAATAGAATTTCTGGTGAAGGTTAGACTATTGGTTAGCTATTATTGTATTGAAACTCTTACAGTTTATACATTCATTCATTGCAGCTAATCTTTCTATAAAATGCAAATGTACACTGCAAAATCAAGACTACTTTTGGATTATAATTTTATATCATGATATAGAATTACAACTATAATTTTGGGTATTTTGTAATTATCAGCAGTGTCTGATTTATTTGGTAATTAATATATTTCTTATATATTCAAAGGGCAAATATACTTCTTAAGTATCAGCCCATCACAGTATGGAATATCATTAAAAATGCCTAAACTAACATGTTTAATTTTTGTCAAACTCTCTCTCATGTTGCATGTTATTAGCAACACTAAGCACTACTGAGTTGTTCAGTGTAAATCTTGGAAAGACTGACAGGTTTTAGAAGTATTTTTCTCTATTCTACAAGTGTAAGTGTATTTCCCAAGACATAGTAAAAATTTCATCCCCAAAGTCCTTCTATGTTGTTTCTTATACTGCAGAAAATTTTTCTGGCCATGTATTATTTCAGTCATTAGCAATGACTAAACTTCTAATTCTCATCCCACTTCTGTTTCCATGAAGATTAATTTCATTTTATATAGCTCTCTTTTAGTTAAAATCATTTGTTCAGCTATTAAAACTTTTGAATATTGTGACCATTTAAAGAAAAAGAACTAGTCTTGACTATGGATTTGATGCATTGTACAGTTGTGCATGAGTCATAAGCAATTTTGTTAACTATTTCAATGTAAAGATGTTATCTGCATCCTATATCACAGTAGGTACTCATAAATATGAAAACTGGCTTGATTTTTGTTTAGTTTATACATGTATTTCCTTTCATTGTTTTTATATCCCCAAGAATTCAGTTTTGAACATAATATTATGGAAATTTCATTTTGTCGACACTTTGTATTATAGCAAGCAAATTTTTATATAAAACAGCAGGTCATGAATAGATTACTGATGTAGTTTTTGTGAGCAACGGATGAAATTGTAGATGTAAAATGTTTAATTTACCTTAAAACACTACAAAAATTTCATTAATTATGTTCACCATAGTATTTAAAAAATCATAAATCTAATGTATAGTTGAATTATAGGAGAGATTACCTGGCTGATTTCCCCCCCCAGAATTCATGAGGTATTAATTATAATTTATGCTTAGCCTTCCCAAATCCTAGTGTTTTATTTCATTTCATTGAATTTCTAGCAGGTATTTCATGTTCCAGAAGTATAATATTAATAATTTACTAAAATGCCACTTTAGTACTATTTTGTAAGATATAGCTAATAACAACTTTTTAAAAACAATTTATTTATTTTTTAATTTACATCCATGTTAGTTAGCATATAGTGCAGCAATGATTTCAGGACTGGATTCCTTAGTGCCCCTTATTCATTTAGCCCATCCCCCCTCCCACAACCCCTCTAGCAACTCTCTGTTTGTTCTCCATATTTAAGAGTCTCTTATGTTTTGTCCCCCTCTCTGTTTTTATATCATTTTTGCTTCCCTTCCCTTATGTTCATATGTTTTGTATCTTATAGTCCTCATATGAGTGAAGTCATATGATATTTGTCTTTCTTTGACTGACTAATTTTGCTTAGCAAAATACCCTCTAGTTCCATCCATGTAGCTGCAAATGGCAAGATTTCATTATTTTTGATTGCTGAGTAATACTCCATTGTATGTATATACCACATCTTCTTCATTCATCCATCGATGGATATTTGGGCTCTTTCCATACTTTGGCTATTGTTGATAGTGCTGCTATAAACGTTGGGGTGCCTGTGCCCATTCGAAAGAGCACACCTGTATTCTTTGGGTAAATACCTAGGAGTGCAATTGCTGGGTCATAGAGTAGATCTATTTTTAATATTTGAGGAACCTGCATACTGTTTTCCAGAGTGGCTGCACCAGTTTGCATTCCCACCAGCAGTGCAAAAGAGATCCTCTTTCTCCAATATCTTTTGCCAATATCTGTTGTTGCTTAGCCATTCTGACAGGTGTGAGGTGATATCTCCTTGTGGTTTTGATTTGTATTTCCCTGATGATGAGTGATGTTGAGCATTTTTTCATGTGTCGGTTGGCCATCTGGATGTCTTCTTTGGAGAAGTGTCTATTCATGTGTTTTGTCCATTTCTTCACTGGATTATTTGTTTTTTGGGTGTTGAGTTGGATAAGTTCTTTATAGATTTTGGATACTAACCCTTTATCTGATATGTCATTTTCAAATATCTTCTCCCACTCTATTGGTTGCCTTTTAGTTTTGATGATTATTTCCTTTGGTAATAACAACTTTAAAGGAGGGTTTACTGTATTCCAGTGATTAGATACACTTTTTCATTCATTATCTCATTAAATCTCAACAATTGCCTGATTAAGTAATATTCTGTGGACCCCTCTGTCTTCATCATTTTGCAGGGAATGAGATACAAAGAGCTTAAATAATTTTTCCAGAGTTATAAAGATCAGAAGAAAAGGAATTTTCTGGTGTGATACAGAGAGAAACTAGCATTGTTTTTCTTTTCCTTATTATCCATGAAATACAGAAATTATTATCAGAAATTATCATTTCAAAGACATAAATCATTAAGGTCTCCCCAACATTATTCTAAAATCAGGAGACAAAAACAATTTTTTATGTTAAAATTGTCCAATTGTGCCACAAATTGTATGTGTTTTAAATAAATTTAGTCAAATAATCCCAATACACAGAAAACATTGCTTATCAAGTTATCAAATTATTGAGACATTTTCAGCATTCGTTAATAATGTATTTATAGCTTATCTTGTTGCTGGAATAAATCTGCAAATGCTTTTTTCCCAGATGAACTGAGGCAGACAAAATTTTGATTATTAATTAAATCTCAATTTTAAATGAATGGTAGCGGTAAAACTTGATTTAAATTTTAGCTTCTCATTCACTGTCCCATATCTTTTCTGAGACTATGCCTATATCATTTATATCAAGAGGAATTTAGAAGTTACTCAAGTAATAACTTATTTAGTTTCCCCAAAAAAAGCTGTGACTGGTAGGCTTGGCTCATACCTCTCATTCATCTTGGTGGATTCTATTAACTGGACAATCATAAATTGTCTACCTCAGCATGTGCTATAGACTCCTGGACTGGGTACAAAATATTCAGAATAAAATGGAAGTTTCTGAATTTTAACAACCATAAGAGACAACATGTCCATTTACTCCCAACTCAGGAATCATAACAATCTACATGAAGTGAGGATGTCAATCAGAACAATCTTAGAAAATACCAATCATATGTTTACTGGGAATTTTATTTTGAAGTTCTAAAAGGAAAACAAAAAAAAAAGCCAAGCCTGGTGATGTTGTTTTTCATTTTCCATGTAAGAATAAGATATTTCATTTTAAGACATACCAACATATGTTTCCTTTTTAAACTTGTTTTTTCTAAATTCATCCAATAAGCATCATAATATAGTAAAAATAAAACAGCTTATAGTATTTGCCTTTTAAAAGAAATACATTCTTTTTGTGGAGTAGTTGCCTTACCAATTGTAGACTTGAAAGCTACATTCCACTTCTTTTACTGACGTCCATGGTTTAAAAGTTGAACAGCATTTGACAAACTGGGATGAATCCATAGCTACATAATCATTTTTTGTTTTTCAGCTTTCTAGGGGTGAACTGCTTGATCAGTGATGAGAAAATGGGTGCTGAAATAAGGGTTTTGTCCTCATCACTGGCAAAGTTTCTTGTTACTTTCTAAATATAGTATACATCAACTAAAATATTTAAATGGCTACTTAAAAGTAAACGTTTAACATTTTCCAGATATTATAGCTAGGAAGACACATCATTTTGAATATGTACTGTCTCTTCATGAACTCTCGGAAGTAGGTAGAGAGATTTCATTCTTAGATATGGGAACCCATTTCACCCAGAATTTTGGTTTATGGTCTCAGTGTTCTAAGTGTAGTTTCATTTTGGATAATATGTTAGTATGTTTGAATTGAACCAGTGTGATTCATGGGTTGATTTAATTTAGTCAAAGCTTTTCTACTTTTATTTTCTACTTTGTCTTAAGATTTCAATTTACAGTTATAAAATTTATAGGTATAAAAACCTATATTTCTTGAACACATAGGTAAGGCTTATTTTTATCTTTTTTAATGTTTATTTATTTTTGAGAGAGAGCGTGTGTGCTTGCACACAAGTGGAGGAGGGGCAGAGAGAGAGGGAAATAGAGGTTCCAAAGCAGGTGCCACACTGACAGCTGAGAGTCCAATGTGGGTCTCGAACTCATGACCTGAGATCATGACCTGACCTGAGCCAAAGTCGGATGCTTAACCAACTGAGCCACCCAGGTGCCCCACGATTGATTGATTGATTGATTTTTTAAATGTTCATTTATTTATGAGAGAGGGAGACAGAGCATCTGAAGCAGGCTCCTCACTGACAGCAGAGAACCCAATGCAGGGCTCGAGCTCACAAACTGCAAGATCGTGACCTGAGTGAGCCAAAGTCAGACACTTAACTGACTGAGCCACCCAGGCGCCCCAAGATTTATTTTATTTTTCGAATATAATTTATTGTCAAATTGGCTTACATACAACACCCAGTGCTCATCCCAACAAGTGCCCTCCTAAATGTCCATCACCCATTTTCCCTCTCCCCACCCCCCCATCCACCCTCAATTTGTTCTCTGTAATTAAGAGTCTCCTGTGGTTTGCCTCCTTCCCTCTCTGTAACTTTTTTTTCCCCCTTCCCTTCCCCCATGGCCTTCTGTTAAGTTTCTCAAGATCCACATATGAGCAAAAACATATGATATCTGTCCCAAGATTTATTTTTTAAAAGAGACTGGGCAGAAGGGCAGCTGTTGGCCATTGTCTTGTTCAGTGGGTGAAGTAATTTTGATCAGGTACTAGATGAAATACTTCCCTGAATCAAGTACTTTTTACTGATCATTATTATTTTTTAATCTATGACTTGAAAAGATTAAACAAATTATTTTAAAGTTTCTTTCCGGGGCGCCTAGGTGGCGCAGTCGGTTAAGCGTCTGACTTCAGCCAGGTCACGATCTCGCGGTCCGTAAGTTCGAGCCCCGCGTCAGGCTCTGGGCTGGTGGCTCAGAGCCTGGAGCCTGTTTCCGATTCTGTGTCTCCCTCTCTCTCTGCCCCTTCCCCGTTCATGTTCTGTCTCTCTCTGTCCCAAAAATAAATAAACGTTGAAAAAAAATTTTTTTTTAATTTAAAAAAAATAAAGTTTCTTTCCATAAATTTAAATGACGTTTCTCAAGTGGATGGAAGGCCAGATAAGAGAAGTGACTAGGTCCTCAGGAGAGGGATTGATGATTTATTTGATTTTATATTGAAGCATCTTGTATAGAAGTTATGGTATGATTATACTGTTGCACATTTCTTTGAGTTAAATAGCATAGCAGTGAAGTGTACTTTTAATTAATTTAGAAAAACATTGAAGAAAACTTTAAAATCACAAGGGAAGCAATTTGCAAAGCTTAAGCTTTTCTCCATGCATTATATATCTATTTTTTTTCTATACAGTAAATGCTTTCAAAGGGTTAAAATATCCTGAGAAATGCCTAGCCAACCATTCCAATAAGTATATTAGTTTTAGAAGAAATATTATGCAATTATGGTTTTTTTCCTGTTGAAATTGACAGATCTTGACACAGAGCTAACACTTACTGAGCAGTTTTCTAAGTATTTGACACATATTATCTCATTTGATACAGAAAACTCTGTGAAGTAAGTGCCATTATTTTCCCCAATTTACAAATGAGGAAATGGAAGCACAAGAAGTTTAAGTTATGTGTCCAAGGTTGTCTGCTAATAAGAAGCACAGAGAGGATTAAAATTCAGGACATCTTTTTCTAGATTCCAGTCCTAATGCTGCTGTGTATTTAAGAAAGAGAATAAAATTGAATTTAATATAAATTAGTTATTGAAATAGTTGCATATAATTTCAGATTCCAATTTCAATTTGGTAGTTGTGTTAAAATTTATGATTTATGTAGTAATTTTCTATTAAACTATAAAAAAGCTCATTGACCATATGGGATATTGGTTCATATAATTAAAAAGTGGGTTTTGTGACATAATGATTTGATATCTTAAAATACATTTTTTTTTACTTTCTCAAAAAGTTAAAATCTTAGAGTGTTACAACTAATTTGCATAAGGAGCTTATTCTAAAATAGTATCCATCATAGAAAGAAAATAATTACATTGGGATATTATAGAGAGTCACCTCAGTGTAGTGGGAAGTAGAAGCAGAAAAATAAGAATTTGAATCTCTTCTGTTCTACTTACTAGCTGTATGACCCTAGTTTAAATCTTCAAACACTCTGAACATTAGTTTTCTCATTTATTGAGTGGGAAGGATCTAATATCTTTATTATAGGACTTGAGTAAAGAGTAAATGTAATGGTGCAGCTTAGAATAATACACAGTAAGACTCAGTAAAATCAACTCTATTATTACTAAGGTTTTTTTTAAGTTTATTTATTTTGAGAGAGAAACAGAGAAAGCAAGTAGGGGATAGGCAAAGAGAGGGAGAGAGAGAATTCCAAGCAGGCTCTGCACTGTTAGCGCAGAGCCTGATGTGGGGCTCTCACTCACAAACCGTGAGCTCCTGACCTGACCCAAAACCAAGAGTCAGACACTCAACTGACTGAGCCACCCAGGTGACCAGTTACTATTAACATTTTTATAAAGAATAATTTATTGTGTAAATGAACTTAGATTTTAGCAAAGGAGTTAAGTATCTTTTATAATCAGAAACCCAACTACTTTCTGGATCAAAACCTGGGTTATTTTTTTCGGAAATACCATATTTTAGAAAAACTGCAAGCTTTGAAGTACCAAAATTGTTGTTTATTAGGGAAATATTATGGATACTCCTTAAGCTTATCTTTCTGAAGTTAATATTAAGCAAAATGGAATCCACTCAGGGAAAATGGCAAAATAATACTTTTATAAAAATTAAAAGGATTCTTTAATCAGAAAATCTTAGTAGTAGCTGGAAAATTAATTGCAAGATTTTATTTTAATTATTCAGTCTATTATGTGGTGGAAAATAAACAAGGTAAATTAAATTATTTTTTAATTAAGCTTATGAGGTAAAAATAAATCAACACAATCACTTTGAAAATTTTTGGAGTGGATTATTAGTTCATAATGCACAGAGCTATCAATATTTTGGCAGCTCTTATTATGAGCAGTTACCTCTTGGCAACAAAGCAGCTGATACATAGTAATTCACAATATCAAGTCCTTTAAGCATATGTGTTCATTTGTAAGTGAAGGAAAATATTAACTGTAATTGCAGCGGTTATGGATGCCAAAATTAATGAGAACAGTAATGCTTTATCAGTTTTGGTCATTAACCCATGAAGAAAAGTGGATTCTTCTCTATTCATGTTAGAGAAAACTTATCCATATTTTTATCACTATATCAACAATTTTAGACATATCTTCCGAAGTTTATTTGTGGGGGGAAATAACTGCTATATTATATATAGTAGCCCAACTGGCATGTACTCCAATCTGTGACTAGTTTAGATAAATCTTCTGGCCCTGATTTAAGATGGGTCCTGGAGATCCACTTTGGAGCCTGTTGCCATGTTAGCCATACCAATCGCGAGGAAAGGCCTATAAATGTGTTTTCTCCTTCGTATGCTAAAAATATTTGCAGTCTGTGCTCTACCATCTATGGTGAGCCACTGTGTTCCCCTTGACTCCATTTGATCAGAGAATATTCAAATGTGGAAACTGTGGAGAAGATTTTGATTCTGTTCCATGTGATAATGCTGCTTTTAATTAAATGTTATTGTGCTCAATTTGAAAGAGCTCAAACTGGAATCACTGCAGTTCCCTAAAGGTTATATCTATACTGGGAAATGAAATCTGCAACATATTCTTTTGAAGTATCACGATGTATCCTGCTGCATCATTATAATCTTGATAGTCTCTGTGGGCCATGGAACAATAGTCTTTCTATGTGATCCTTGCATCCAGATCAGCAAGGCATTTTAATTCAATGTCCAATTAATGTGTTCATCCATGAGAAAATATAAGATATGAATTGGTCTGTTGGTGGTCTTCTTGACACTGATTTAAAAATTCTTCTCAACTAAAGCTTGACACTAATTTTGAGAATTCGCACATAAACCTTCTCTCAAACTACTTAACATATTTATAATATCCATTTTTTTCAACGTTTATTTATTTTTGGGACAGAGAGAGACAGAGCATGAACGGGGAAGGGGCAGAGAGAGAGGGAGACACAGAATCGGAAACAGGCTCCAGGCTCTGAGCCATCAGCCCAGAGCCCGACGCGGGGCTCGAACTCAAGGACCGCGAGATCGTGACCTGGCTGAAGTCGGACGCTTAACCAACTGCGCCACCCAGGCGCCCCTATAATATCCATTTTTGAAGTAATCAAGAAAGGATATTTTATTATTTATTTGATGTGATATTATATATTTCTAGTCTAACATAACATTTCCATTGATATAATGAATGGATAATTAAAAAAACTACAAGTGGTAGTTCATTATACATAGATATTTTATACATAATATTTTTCTATTATATAAAAAGCCATTTGGGTTATAGTCCTAGGTACTGGATGACTTGGATTTAGTCCCAGCGTTGTCACTGACTAGCATCTATCTTGTACAAATCACATAGCTTTTCTGAGCCCAATTCTTTATATGCAGAATAAGCATAATATTTTTCCTTCTTTCCTTCTATTATCAAATACTTATCAATCACCTATTAGGTGCTAGGCACTCTGCTATCATTAGAGATATAAAGATGAGTCAAAATAGATACAATCCCTGTGTTCATAAAACCTATAGTCTAGTGAGAAAGATGGATATCAATCAAGCAATTACAAATACAAATGGAAATTTCCGTCAATGACAAGAGCTATGAAGTGCTTAACATGGGGGTGAGTTAGGTGGAGAAGAGATTTGAACAAGTCAAGATGGTCAGGAAAGGCTGAGGAAAAGATGAGTTGAGAACTGACCAGTGAAGGTTTAACTCAGAGAAGAATAAGGAACTGTGTTCCAAGGCCAGGGAACTGCAAATAGCAGGTATGAGACGCTGAAAAGCAGCCATGGTGGCTGAACAAAGGATGAGGATCAAATAGGGAGGTTGTGTGAGACACTTTTTCTTCTTTTGTAAGTTGCAAAATACTATAATATTGTAAAGTGTGAATTTCCATATAAATGATAGATTTGCAGGGCTTTTCAATAGAGACTAAGATGAAAATACAGAAAATAGCTGATTTTGCTATTTATGAAAACCAGAGATTAACAAAGGCTTAATTTTGAGTACACCACACCCCTGTCAATAAACAGTTAATAAGCTGTTAATGTATTCCTGGCAGGAATGGTTGGAGGGGCAGGCACTGGGAAGGCAAAGTAAAAATATGGCCTCTTCCTTCAGGAGTTTACTGGTAACTACAAATTTATCTCCATAAACCTACTATATAAAATTATAAAAACAAATCCTAAAAAATATTCCTTCTTCCCACTACTCCAAATATAGACTAAATGCCACTCGGTAGACAACTATGGAAGGCACTGACCACCAGAAATAGAGTAAAAGAAGTCATTAACTTCAACATTAGCTTCTGCTAACACAGAATTAACTTTGTCATTATTGATATACATTTATTGCATTTACCTTGCATTTGGAATTCAGCATATGTGTGTATAGTATACACATGCATATCCATGCCCCTTCACACATACACATATGCATTGTAAAGTACATTATGATATCATTATTTAATTTTGACGTTTTTTTATTTTTGAGACAGAGAGAGACAGAGCATGAACAGGGGAGGGTCAGAGAGAGGGAGACACAGAATCTGAAGCAGGCTCCAGCCTCTGAGCTGTCAGCACAGAGCCTGACACGGGGTTCGAACTCACATACCGTGAGATCATGACCTGAGCTGAAGTCGGACGCTTAACCAACTGAGTCACCCAGGCGCCCCATGATATCATTATTTTAAAACTGAAATCAATTTTTATTATTAACTCTCAGTGCTAAATATATTACAAACTACTACATAGCGAAAACTAACAATCCAGCAATCTTTCCAGTATTTTCCCTTGAGGTCAGACAAATTTACATCATTTCTCTTTTTCTTATCAGGGACAACTCTAACTCTTCTGGGTGAACCTTTTACTACAGGTTAGTATATTAATTCCTGGTTTTATATGTGAAAAAAAAATCTAACAGGGAAAATTATTAGTAACTTTGGGTTTTTAAGAAAGAATTTATATGAGAGTTTTGCTTTTGACACAACGTTGCGAACAAGTAATTTATTAAGCTTTTCCCACTGATTTAAAATTCTTTAAAAAGCCTGAATTTATCTTGTTTTTGACCAGTTTATATTGGCTGGCTATAATATGGTTTCTAGTTTTATTTTTTTCCTTATCAGTAACTATTAGTAGAGTATAACAGAAATAAATAACATCAAGCTCAAAATTTAAAAATGTAATATATAGGATAAGAGAAAACATGTGTATATCTAATGATGTATTTTGCTCTTTTAGGCGTTCTAAGTGTAAAAGTAGCAATTAGCTCTTTCATGATATTTCATCATTGTTATTATCCCTGAGTGACAGTGTGATTAGAGCTTAAGATTCCATTTATTTGAAAGCAACCTCATTGAGACAAATATATGAAGACTTAGCATGACCCAATTTAAGATGCCTAGAACATAACTGTAAAAAAAAAAAAGCAATAACAACAACAAAATAGTAAAAACTAAACCAAAATCTTTGAGGAAATTATAGTAGAACAAAATCTTAGGGAACTCTGGACAAAAAGTCACTGGATTCACACTTTCATTTTCTGGAGTGGGAACTGACTGAATAGTTAAATCACCCACCCATTGGAAACAAAATCCAAGTATACTTGACATGAGAAGCTCATTTCATGTTTTTTGCAGGTGTTATTGGAACTCCCGTTCCCTTGACCGTCAGTGCTGGCACTGCAGGCACGACTGTAGTGTACCCCGCCCCGACCAGTCCTGGGCACATGGCAGGTAAACTGAATTCAGAACAAGGTATACCATCCACAGCTAAGCAACTGGTTTCAGGCAATGCTTCTCAGGACAATATTGTATAAAATAAAGATATCTGAGTTAGGTATAATATCAGCCTTAGGTATTTTTTATACATAATTAAAATGTAGAACTTTAGGGGGTGCGTGGGTGGCTCAGTCAGTTAAGCATCCAACTCTTGATTTTTGCCTCAGGTCCTAATCTCACCGTTTATACCATGGAGCCCCACACTGGGCTCTGTGCTGACAGGGCAGATCCTATTTGTGATTCTGTCTGTCTGTCTGTCCGTCTCTCTCTCTCTCTCTCTTTGCCTATCCCCCACTTGCACTTTATGTTGCATTTATATATTCAATAATATTTATATGGCACACTAAAACTTCTGAGTTATTCTCAAATGGAAAATATGTAATTTAATTCACATTAACACCATTAAGTATTTTTATGCCCAGAAAGAAGAAAATAATAAAAGGTCTCAAAACTGGCAGAGGCAGGATTAGAACCCAGAACTCTTATCCTCCTCTGTAATGGCCCCACAGTTTTGTGATCTGTGCATAAGAGCATGCATCCAAGAAAAGCCAGTGAGAATATGCTTATCATTGTGCATCATTGACTAAATTTTAACTATTGTTGGTTTCAAGAATAAAATATTATTGACATTTTTTTAAGCATAGATGATTTTAATTAAAAACAAACAAGCCTGCCCCTTAATCAGTCAGTAATTTCAAACACCTCTTAAAATTCCTCTGAGTCACATTTGCCTCTGCCTCTTGCTCAGGTGTTAAACAGTTTCCATTTAATACCTGCAGTTGTCCACATGGCTCATCTTCCTCCAACACAGGTGTTCAAAGTGTGGTTCCAAGACCAACAGCCTCAGTGTCTCCTGGGAATTTTTTAGAAATGCAGATTTTCAGGCCCATCTGCTTTGATTCAGAAGCTTTTGAAGTGAAGCCCAGCAAACCATATTAACAAGCCCTTTAAGCAACTGATGCATATCAAAGTTGAGAACATTTCCACTCTTTCCCCACTTCTGTCCCAATTTACTCTTTAGTCAATACCACGCCGGAATGAACTTCCAAAAATTCAACTGTCTTCAGGTCATTCGACAATTGTTCTGATTGCTTTTAGGATAAATCAAAACTCCTTTACATACCATTAAAAATCATTTCTTTAGTATACGCAATGGGACTTTGCTTTACGTATTTATTAATGAATCCATGGCCTGGTTTTATTTTCCTACATTTGTTTTCCTCTAGCAGATTTCTTGATTTAAAATTTTTGTTTTAAATACTATAATAAATTACAGTTTACATAAAAATAACATATTAAAAGATATAATGTACAGTAGCACAAGTCAAGAAACTGGTCGATTCCAGTTAGATCAGTGAATTTACTGAACTCTTAGGGTAATGACCATCTAGTTTATATTTCCAAAAATTTGAATCAGAATTACTGGGTCATGATGATGAGTCAATCAGCTGTCTCTTTTGGGGATCAGACAATCTGTACAATGGTTTTGAGCAGGGCTGCTCCAAGTTTGGTCCACAAAGGTATGCCATCCAGAACTGTTTGTTTTACTGGTCCATGATGTGGTAAGAATTGAGCAGCGGTTTGACACAGTGATTTCGTATCTGTTGAATAAAATTTTATGTTTTCTTTGGTTTCACTTTTAAAATTTTCATTTCTTCACTTTTATGGCATTCTCCTCCTTCCTCCTCCCAAAATAAGGCAGATTGGAAATTTTACAAAATTTCTCTCTTACCACAGTTGATTTGAGAAGCACATTTGGAGTATCAACTCCAGGGTGAGACTGCCTGGGTTTGGCTCCTGGATCTGTTGCCAAATAACTGGGTGGCCCGGAGCACTTCACTTCACCACGTCATCAGTGGGAATGATAATACTGCCAGCTCTGGCGGATTTCTATAAGATTAAAGGAGTTGATTTAGGTCTAGTGTATTTCTGAAACTGCTGTATTTTATCAGGAGGAACAACAGGCAGCCCTACTGCACCAGCAAGAGGAGGTGAAGACAGCACACCCAGGGAACCAAGCACAGGGGCGACAAGCCCAGGGAAACCAGGCAAGTCAGATAGATACACATTTTAGCGCCTATTAAATACACTGAATATACCACAGGTTGAACTAAAGATTAAGCTCTATGTGGGGCACCTGGGTGGCTCAGTCGGTTAAGCATCTGACTTCAGATCAGATCGCAGTCTCACAGTTTTTGAGTTCAAGACTCACATCAGGCTCCAAGATGCCCTCGCGGAGCCTGCTTGGGATTCTCTTTCTCTTCCTCTCTCTCTCTGCTCCTCCCGCACTCTCTCTTTCTCTCAAAATAAATAACCTTAAAAAAAGATTAAGCTCTATATGATATTAGGCTGATATTAGATATCTAGCTGCAGAAATCCTAGGAGTCCTTTAAGATTCTTTTGTCTTGAAACCTCAATACTGTCCTATCAGAAAAGAGTGATATATAGAATCCTGCAACTCGAGAAGTAAACCCCTTTCCCCACTGTTGTGTCAGGGACCCCAGAGGTTTCAGAGGGCTTCACAACAGCACCTGGGCATGAGAACACAAATGGAGACACAACTGCCCCAGGCTCAACCGTGGGAGGCAGACCAGGTATGGAAGTGCAAGGTCTAAAGCATCTTCTTATTGACTTTAGGGAAGCTGCCAGTGGCTTCTGAGTGATTAGTTTTAAATTATTGCAGGACATATTCAGTATCCCTGTTTTTATGAGCTTAATGGCAGTGTTTCTCCAACATCAGCTCAGATGTGATATAGAGCAAAACATGATATATTTTAAACTGCTAGATTCCTGCTTGAGGACTTCTGAAACTGTGAGTCTGGAGTGGGATTAGGGTCATGGTTTCCAATCTTGGCTACAAATTAGAACTGAGTAGAGAAATGAACAAATATATGAAACAATATGTAAACAAATATATGAAAAGTATTTTGAAAGCAGAGAACAGCACAATCTGTTCTGCTTCACCAAAGATCATGATTCATATTTAGTTTTTATTTTGAAAGGGACTACCGGATCATCAGCTAGTGATACAACTAGACCCCCAAGTAGTGAAGTGACACAATCTGAAGGCAAGTTAGGTGAGTAGAGAATGTCATTCAGAGACCATGGTTTTTGTAAAAACAAAACAAAACAAAACAAAATCCCCCAAACAAAACAGAAGAGTCTTTTGTCAGAACCCTGCTGATTTAACTTGTTTTGGTTAATCGAATGCCCAAGAAGGATGTTGAAAGGTATAAAAAGAATTAAGTTTTCAGTATGATATTTTTTTTTTCTGGTTTCTCCAAATCTTCCCTTCAAAAATGCCAAAGTACTAGATTAAAGCTACAGTAATGTACATGCTTTCCCAGTACTGTGTTTATCAAGTGTAATAGGAGAACCTGTTGGAACTACCACTGGAACTGGTGATGGCATCACAACTAGATGACCTTTCACTGATTGCAGCCCAGCTGGGAATTCAGCAGACAAGGCACAGGCTCACCTGGGCATTTTGGTGGTGCTCCATCATGAGCTTAGCTGAGACCTCAAGTTTTTATGAGACATTTAAATGAATTTAGCAATGGCTATAGTTTTAATGGCTGTTATTTTAGGACAAATGAATATGAGTAGCTTGGGCATTTTCATTACAACCATCGATGAAGACTAGAATTTCCAGATGAAAACACAGGATGTCATTTAAATTTGAATTTCACATAAATAAAGAATACTTTGTTATAAGTATGTCCCATTGGGATGATTGTTGTTTATCTGGAATTCCAATTTAACTGGATGTCTTGTGTTATCATTTGCTAAATCTGGCAACCCCACTGTGGACTGAGCACCATTGTTCTTCTCAATTAGGAACAACTGAAGGGGAAAATGCAGCCACCACTGGAACTGTTGGTGAAAACACTTCCCGAGCCTCAGGTACTGAATGAACATAATCAGAATGAATCCAGACAAGAGAAATGTGATTTCTTTACTTACGATTTTTACAGAGACAAAGCTTCCTGAAGAATTTAATTATCATTATTTGTGTAATGTCAAAACTGAAGAAGATCAGAAATAAATCAAGCTATTTGTTGTGTGTGTAACATCAAACTGATGTTACACAGAGCATCAGACTGATGCTCCAGAGAACACAGGAGAATAGTAATGTACTTGTTTTCTTAGAACTTGTTTTTTGAGCAGGAGAAATGAATATTTATATACATGCAAAGGCAAATACCATGTAAGACAGAAAACAGTCAATATCAAGGAAATGTTCAGTGACAAACATTGGAGTGGGAACTCAAGAGGAAATTCTAGTAAGAGAACTGATTAGATAGGGTTAAAAACAACAGGATTATTCTAGTTTGAACATTATATGATATTATGATCAATGTACTATATCTATACACTTTAACAAGCAAAAACTCAAAACATAAGTGAGTTGGGTGGAATTTTAGGGATATATTCAATTTCATGGGAATAACAATGGTCATTTTTCAGTTGTTGCGATAATATGTTTGAAAACAAAATCTTCTCTCAGCCCAGAGACCCAGTCCATAAAGGTAGTAGAGAAAGAAAACAGTTTTTTTTTTTTTTTTTTTTTTTTAATTTTTTTCAACGTTTTTTATTTATTTTTGGGACAGAGGGAGACAGAGCATGAACGGGGGAGGGGCAGAGAGAGGGAGACACAGAATCGGAAACAGGCTCCGGGCTCCGAGCCATCAGCCCAGAGCCTGACGCGGGGCTCGAACTCACAGACCGCGAGATCGTGACCTGGCTGAAGTCGGACGCTTAACCGACTGTGCCACCCAGGCGCCCCAAGAAAACAGTTTTATAATTGAATGAGCCTTAACCTAGAAAGTGATGCAAATTACAGACAATTTACTAAGAGATTCTAAAAACAGAAAGGAATCTCACCAAGCAGACAACCCTTTACATACATATTCTCAAGAAAAATTATTACTAGTTTTGAAGTAAGAGGACCTTAAAACCCCATTTATTATACATAGTTCATCTTAAATTCACTTAGTAGTTGGGATGACAATTTGGTTAGTTGATTTTATACGGGAGAAAATAAACTCCAGTCTTGAAGGAGGAAGGTTTTTTTTTTTTTTAATGTTTATTTATTTTTGAGTTTATTTGAGAGAGAGAAAGAGAGCATCAGCAAGGGAGGGGCAAAGAGAGAGGGAGACACAGAATCTGAAGCAGGCTCCAAGCTGTCAGCACAGAGCCCCAGACTGGCTTCAAACCCAAGAACTGAGATCATGACCTGAGCCAAAGTCTGACACTTACCCACTGAGCCACTTGACAAGAGGAAGTTTTATAACTAGAGGGAGATAAGGGTACTATCTCCCTTGATGTTTACATTTCAAAGAGCCCCCAGGTCCTTGAGAAAGACCTAGAATGACCTAGGTCATTAGGCCTATTTAGATGTTTTGAAGATTTGCACACATTTCAAAGAGAAAAAAACCTAAAATTACAAATTTGTTCTAAGCAAAGGAAAGGGAAAGTCTCTTTCCTTACTTTCACCAGAAAGAATTAAGCCTTTTGTTTTAAATTTTCGTTTGTCCTTATATAAACCATCCTCAAAAGATGATCAATTTCATATTTTAATTACCTAATTCTTCTTTCTATTGTAAAATTAAGCCATGCCTAGGGTATTGCCTAAAGCCACTTCCAGAACCAGAGGTGACAACACCCCAGGGGAAGCAGGCACTAGAACTCCAAGTCCTGGGAAAGCAGACAACGCTGGTCCTGACTTTCCAGCTGTGTTCAACCATACCTTCCTCAGCAGGGTGTGATCTGGACTAACCTGGTTTTTAATTTGCTTTTATGGTCTTAGAATTGAGTAGCATTTAAACTCAAAGACCCAATGGGGAAAAAGGAGTCAGGAAAATGTTGGCTGCATACATTAGATCTACACACACTTCCTTCTACAAACCATAAATATCACAGAGCCCACACCTAGAGTGGTTAGAAGGAGAGAGGAGACTAAGACTTCAATGACTGGGAAAGATGACTCTGGGGCTCATAGTGGAGCTGAGATTCAGGTCAGGGCATCCAAGAAGAAAGGGGAATATAAAGAAGTGCTTAATAGTGGAAGAACATAGATAGCATCAACTAGGATTTATCCCTGGAGGGAAAGGGCCGTACCCTGAATGGAGACTACTGAGAGAAGATCTGAGACCTCACAAGTCAGAGCTCTTGTGGATGTGGAGTTGAAAGAAATAAGATTGGAGAGTTCATGGAATGAGGACTGGCAGTTATAGAACCATGAGAAGGCACTAGACTGTGTGAAGGCAAGGGAAGGGCCCTGGAAGGTAGAAGAATCCTTGCGGCCTGGGTGTCAAAGAAAAAAGAGAGATATATTTAAAGCCGAGAACCTCAAGAAAACAGGATAGTAATTAGGAATTAGAAGACAGACAAAGGAAAGAAGCCACTTAAAAAGAAGTTTCTCGGGGTGCCTGGGTTGAACATCAAGCTCTTCATTTTGGCTCAGGTCATGATCTCATGGTTCATTAGTTGAAGCCCCACATCAGGCTCTGCACTGACAGCATGGAGCCTGCTTGGGATTCTCTCTCTCTCTCTCTCTCTCTCTCTCTCTTTCTCTCAAAATAAATAAATAAACTTTAAAAAATAAATAAAAAAGAAGCTTCCCTTCACCATAACCTAAGATGAAGCTCCTGATCTGCAAAATCTGGTGAGCCATTGCAAAAGCCTCTCTGTCCCTACTGCATAGGATCTCCTGCCATCATTGTTTCAAGAAAATCCAATACAAAAAAACATGAAAAAGAAGAAGAAAATGCTAATATCTATATAAAGCTATTCACTCATATATATTTTGAACAATTTTCAGCAACAGCAAGCAAATTCTAAAAATCTAGTCATGAAACAGAGGAAACAGTATTTTTTTTTTAAATTTTTTTTTTCAACATTTATTTATTTTTGGGACAGAGAGAGACAGAGCATGAATGGGGGAGGGGCAGAGAGAGAGGGAGACACAGAATCGGAAACAGGCTCCAGGCTCTGAGCCATCAGCCCAGAGCCCGACGCGGGGCTCGAACTCACGGACCGCGAGATCGTGACCTGGCTGAAGTCGGATGCTTAACCGACTGCGCCACCCAGGCGCCCCGAGGAAACAGAATTTAAATTAAGAAATAAACTGCAGATATAGGTCTCAGAACTATAAATTATGAAACTTGAGGGTAAAAATAGATAAACAGTAGGAAGAAGTTAAATTGGAACTAATGAAAACTCAGGAGTAATATTGGAAAAAAATTATCTTAAAAATAAGGACCAAGTTACAAGCTACCCAAAAGAGAATATACATGATATTGAAATCATAGCAGGAGAGGCAGAAGACAGAATTGAAAAGATCCCCCAAGGGGCGCCTGGGTGGCGCAGTCGGTTAAGCGTCCGACTTCAGCCAGGTCACGATCTCGCGGTCCTTGAGTTCGAGCCCCGCGTCAGGCTCTGGGCTGATGGCTCGGAGCCTGGAGCCTGTTTCCGATTCTGTGTCTCCCTCTCTCTCTGCCCCTCCCCGGTTCATGCTCTGTCTCTCTCTGTCCCAAAAATAAATAAATGTTGAAAAAAAAAAAAAAGAAAAGATCCCCCAAAATATTTCAGACTTAAAAAAAATAATAAAGTGGATCAGAGAAAGACATAGTTGCAGGAACTAGACAAAAATATCCAACATATATATATATATATATATATATATATATATATATATATATGTATATTTCAGTTTCTGGAGAAGAAAAAACAATGAAACAATGTGTAAAACTGTAAGTCAGGACAAGTGTCCCGTAATTAAAAGGGAAATCCTAAATTTACATGTTGAAAGGATCTTCCATATCAGGAAGAATTAATCCTGAATGGTCAATTTGGTGAGTTATTTTAGAAAAGTGTCAGATTTGAAAGATACAGTCTCTGGACCTTGAGGCAAAAAGAAAAAGTCTTTTAAAATGAAAGAAATTCAGGTTGGTATCAGGCTTAGTGAGATAAAGTAGGATCATTAAGAAACTCAAGGAAGAGAAATGTAGGCTAAGTGTTTTTAAATCGAGCTAAATGTAATTCAAGTATCAAGCTATCGGGAAATACTTGAAAACATGAAGGAATTCAGAGAAATATACACCCATGGAGACCTTCATAATAAAATCACTGTAGAGTGAGTGCATTAAGCAACAAAGAGATGCTTTGAAAATGACCAAAAGTTATAGCACTATTTCCTTTTAAAGTTTATTTATTGGGGCACCTGGGTGGCTCAGTTGGTTAAGCATTCGACTTAGGCTCAGGTCATGATCTCACTGTTTGTGAGTTCAGGCCCCTTGTTGGGTTCTGTGCTGACAGCTCAGAGCCTGGAGCCTGCTTCGGATTCTGTGTCTCCCTCTCTGCTCCTCCACTGCTGGTGCTCTGTCTCTCAAAAGTAAACAAAAGTTAAAAAAAAAAAAAAAAAGAATTGTGAAGTTTACTTATTTTGAGAGAGAGAGAGAGAGAACACTAATGGGGGAAGGGGAGAGAGAGAGAGAGAGAGAGGGAGAGAGAGAATTCTAAGCAAGCTCCTCACTGTCAGCACAGAGCCAGGAACCTGACACAGGGCTCAAACTCACAAACCATGAGATCATGAGCTGAAACCAAGAGCCAGTTGCTTAACCAACTGAGCCACCCAGGTGCCCCTATATAGGGCACTATTTTTAACTATATCTAAAATTAGAACAAAAGTTGAAAGAAAGGCTGAAGAAAAATACATGTTACATATTTAACCAACTAAAAATATCATATTAATAAATAGATAGGAATAAGAAGGAAGATGCGATAATCTTATTGATTAGATAGTAGTCAAATTATTTAAAGCCCATGAGCCAGATAAGAGAAATTCACATTTATTAAAGAAGTAAAAACAATGAATATTAAGAAAGAAAATGGTATTTAAAGTGGAAAGCACAGAAGAAGAGAAGGGAAGAAGAAATAATAATACTTACATTAATAATAATTATTATATAATGATAAGTATGTAATAATTATTATTATTTGTTGAGAAACAATAGATACTACCTGAAAGAAAATTGGGAGTGTGCTAATGGGATTATATAAAAGTGTTACTGTGAACATAGAACCTATCAAAATAGAAATAAAGAAGCAAAAAGCAAAAAAAAAAAAAAAAAAAAAAAGGGAGCAATTTAAGAGTGCATAGCAAATGACAAATGGCTGAAATTGGAATCCAAAAGCACACTAAAATAATGTTTAAAAATAGTTTCTATTAAGTTTTGGTGAAAATTTTTTCAAAATTAGGAAGTCCACTGATACAGTTCATAATAGGGCCACCTGGGTGGCTCACTTGGTCAAAAATCCAATTCTTGATTTTGGCTCAGGCCATGATCTCACTGTTCATGTGTTTGAGCCCCTGAGTTCAAGCCCCATGTTAGGCTCTGTGCTGACAGTGTGGAGCCTGCTTGGGATTCTCTCTCTCTCTCTCTCTCTCTCTCTCTGTCCCTCCCCTGCTCTCTCTCTCTCAAAAAAAATTATATATATTTATGGTTCATACTAATAGAGCTAAGAGAAATAAAAAAAACTAATTATCTACATTCAGGCTAAAAATACATTTGATAAATTTTCAATAACCATTTCAGATGGGAAGAAAAAAAAATCCCGAGTAAACAACCTGCCTGAGCAGTATTCAAATGTCAATACTTTTCCTAGAACCAGTATCATGCAATTCATGCAATTAAGTGAATGAATCACTTAACATCTGTAACTTCAGTTTTCTTATCAGTAAAAAATGGGAATGTAATCTATTCAGTAGGATTGTGATGAGAATCCAGTGAAAAAATAAATAAATGTATGTCAAAGCACATCTTTGGAAATGTATAAAGGGTAATATCATTGATGTAGAAAAACAGATATTTTGGTAATCTTTGGTTGGAAGTTCATTTAAGTCAGATTTGGTTATCTCATAGCTTAAGATATTCTGGGAATGAACCCAATCCATTTTTCCTTTATAGCAGGTACAACTGGAACATCTGGTGGTACTAGAAAGATTGCCATTAAATTTTTTGTTGTTCAGTATTTGTGCACTGTTGGTTTTTCAGAACAGCACATGACAGTGTGACAGTGATCTGACAGTTCAGGTGTTCCCTGTTACTAAACAAGACTAATGCAGCATTTTGAATCTGATGTGGCCAATGCAGAAATCACTGGAATGCATGGCCAATGCAGAAATCACTGGAATGTTACCTGATACTATAACTGAGTTAATTAAAAATGTAATAGTAACCATCTAACATTTCATCTTATATTTGGTCCTTAAATGTTGTTTTTGAGTTAGGGATGTTTCCTCATCCAGTTAGTTACATTTCTTCATCTAAGGTTTGAGTGGTTCTACAAAAAATCACTTACACAACAAACAAATATAAATATAAAAGTACTAAATAATAGTATTTCTGCATTTCATTGATTGATAATATGATTTTCCCATAACAGAAATATTTGAGAGTTCAATAAATTCTTTTCTTTGTTGAATAATAGGCTTCTGGATATTAAATGATTCTCAGCCATCAACAGGGATGTTCAAGTTCAAGTTAGAATTTTTCTTTTTGCAATCTATTTTCAAAAACCCTCTATCTTTAGTATTAGAAAAATGTCATGGTTCTTTAGTATTAAAAAAGTCATGATTTAAAATATTAATATATTTCTTTATAAGTTCATTATTGAATAGAAAAATGATCTAGAACCTTGATGAACAGCTTTCCCTTTTCTAAGAATATTCAGTAACATTGCCTTCTGAATTGTCTAAACATTCAGCAAATAGTTTGCTCCTTAAAATCTCTACACTTTGGTTTAAAAAATTCTACTTTTCTAGAATTTGCAAATAGAACATGACTCTACATACCTCATTTGCTCAAAACTCACCTTACAGGAAAATATACAATGAGGGTATGCAATATGCAATGGGTATAGCCACACCTTACTAAACAATGTTTGTGTTTCATAATATTTAAATTGTTTCAAAGGATCAAAGATACGGACCAGCGAGAAAAAAAGAGAGAAGGAAAGGGGACTGGTAAATATTTCTCATGAAATAGGAAAAAAAAGTGCTTAAAAATTTAATTAGTAAAATAAAACTGTTTTTATACTTTGTTTTTTACTGGATATATTGAGTACAACTTATTCAATGAAATAAAGATATGAGGTAGTCATTTACCATCGTATAATATCATTTGTAAGTCATCTTAACCTGTTTTAGCAAAAAATAAAAATGATAATCACATAAAATTATACTAAGTATAAGATGGACAAAGTGTTTTCACATATATTCACTTACTCGAATCATATAACCACCTAGTGCAATTGACAATATATTAGTGATTATTCAAATTTTATAAATAAAAAAAATCAATGTGTTTACTTTAGTCATAGGTGAATATGTTTGGAGGCTAAAACAGGGCCTAGATGATTGAATCTTCATCCAGTCATTTTCTGTTACTAGACAGCCACTGTCTAGTACAATGGTGAATTACTATCAAAACTAGAGAAAGGTCTTGTTACCTTGCCTATGCTAGTTTACATTTGCATTCCCAGTGCCTAGCTTAGTGCCTGACTTAATAAATATCTGGTGGATATCTGGTGAATATGTGAAATGATGAATAAGAGTTCCCAATCTGGTAAAGGATTCAGAGGCTTTACTTTTATTAACAAAATAAAACAACAGGTTCTATGAAAGAGAACCTTCCAGAAGGATTGAAGATATGGTAGGCAGTAGGTTATTTGCTGCTATTCCCAAGTAATGAAGCTTTGATGTAAATAGGCACCATACACACACACTACTGTGTAGATCTATGTCTCAACAAATCCAAGGTTTCCAACCTCATCTGTTCCCTTGGTGGAATTCTTGATATAAGGGTCTCATATCAGAGTATTCTGGGTGATGCCAAGTTGTTGGCATGTCCTCCCTGTAACCTCCAATTTTCCAAGTACATTCACCTTCTACTTCTGCTTTTCTAGCACAAATAGTTCATTTCAGCCTTATGGCTTTTGCCCTAGCTGTTCCCACTGCCTGAGTTCTATTTCCCTAGAGTTTCACATAGTTTTCTGCTTTTTTGTCATATCTCAAAATAAAAGACATTTTTTTTCAGAGAGGTCTGTTATCCAAGCAGTCTAAAATAGAATCCCAGTTGCTCAGTATTACCTCACTTTATGTTAGTGCTTTGACACTTTTCTTGTGTGTGGATTTGTTTGTTTGGATATAATTTAATTTATATGTCTGTTATGTCTCTTCCATTCAACTAGGAATGCTTCATGAAACTGAGAACTCTCTAATTACTAGCTACATCATTTTTGAAAAGCTATTTCAACTATATTTGCTTTAGTTTCTACTCTATCAAAAGGAAAAGTAGTACTATATATGCCATAGGGTAGTTCCAATGGTAAAATGAGTAATATTTATATGTTTCTGAGAACTTATACAATACCACACAAGATACCCAGTAAAGTACTGCTAGATGAATAAACAGAAAGAAGTTACACTGTAGAATAAAAGGTAT
Organism: Prionailurus viverrinus; assembly: GCF_022837055.1. Classification (NCBI taxonomy): domain Eukaryota; kingdom Metazoa; phylum Chordata; class Mammalia; order Carnivora; family Felidae; genus Prionailurus; species Prionailurus viverrinus. The sequence goes on from NC_062567.1 coordinate 65,211,774, forward strand.
GAAATATGGTGGTGCCCATGAAGATGCTTGAAAGCTATAGTGGAGAAAGCTCCTAGTTTAACAACAACAACAAAAATCCCACGATATATCTTAAAAACAAAATTGTATTTTTACTATTTATTTTTACAGGAACCACTGGACACTATGTTGAAGGAGGAGGAACAACTGGGCCATCTGAGGGAAGATCAGGGACAACTAGAATATCAGCTGAAGAATCAGGGACAACTGTATTGTCATCTGTAGTGACAGGGAAAACAGGACCATTACTGGGAGGATCAGCAACAACAAGATCATCAGTTACAGGATCAGAGACAACTGAACCATCTGTTGTAGTTTCAAGAACATCTGTACCATCAGAAGGATTGACAGGAGCAACTGAACCATCACTTGGGTTAACAACACCTGGACCATCAGCTGAAGGATCAGGGACAGCTACATTATTTGCTGGAGTATCACAAACAACTGAAAGCTCTGTTCTAAAGTCAGGAAATACTGGACCATCCATAGGAGGATCACAGACAACTGGACGATCAGGTGAAGAAGCACAGACAAGTGGACTAGCAGCTGGAGGATCAGGGACTACAGGACCATCCACTGAAGAATCAGAAAAAACAGAAACACCTGTTCTGGGTTTAGGGACAACTCAAACATCTGAAGGATTAAGAACAACTACATCTGTTTTAGGTTCAGGGACAACTGGAACATCATCTGGAGTGACAAGAACAACTAAATCATCATCTCAAGATTCAGATACTACAGGACCAACAGCTGAAGTATTAGGAACAACTAAATCAGCATCTGGTATATCAAGCACAACTGCACTATTGTCTGGTGGGTCAGGGACAACTGGACCATCTGTTGTAGGATCAGGAACATCTGTCCCATCAGCAGGATTGACAGGGACCTCTGGTCCATCACCTGGGTTTGCAACAACTGGGCAATCATCTGTAGGATCGAGGACAACTGAGTCATTGGCTGGAAGATCAGAAACCACTGCAACCTCCATTGTAAGTTCAGACACTACCAGTCCATCCACAGGAGGATCACAGACAACTGGACTGTCAGCCAAAGAAGCAGGGACAACAGAACAAGCAGCTGGAAGATCAGGGACCACAGGACCATTCCATGGACAATCAGGGACAACAAGACAATCTGTTTTAAGTTCAGGGATGACCTTACCAACTTCTAAAGAAATAAGGACAACTAGACCTTCATTGGTAAAGTCAGGTACAACTGCAGTATTGACTCCAGGATCAGCCACAAGTGGACTGTCATCTGGAGTATCTGAGTCCACTGAACCATCATCTGAAGCATTAGGAACACCAAGATCATCAGCTGGTATATCAGAGACAACTGGACCATCAACAGTTGGATCTGGGATGGCAACAGGACCATTTTTTGTAGAATCAGGAACAGCTGTATCATCGGTAGGATTGACTGAGACATCTGGCCTATCACATGGGTTAGGAATAACTGGGCCATCAGCTAAAGGAGCAGGGACAACTGGATCATTTGCTGGAAATTCAGGAACAACAGTAACCCCTGTTGTAATTTCAGGGACTGCTGGTCCCTACACAGTAAAATCACAGACAACTAGACAATCTGCTGAAGAAGCTGGGACAACAGGACCAACAGCTGGAGGTTCAGGGACCACAGGACCATTCCATGGAGGATCAGGAAAAACAGGACAATCTGTTTTAGGTTCAGGGACAACCAGACCATCTGTTGTAGGTCCAGGAACAACTATACCATCAAGTAGACTATTTTTTGTAGGTTCAGGGACAACCAGAGCATCATCTGAAGTGAAAAGGACAATTGGACCATCATCTGGAGAATTAGGAACAACTAGATCATCATCTGGTATGTCAAGGACAATTGGACCATCAACTGGAAGGTCAGGGATAACCGGACGTTCAGGAACAGAATCAGGAACATCAGTAACATCAGTAGGATTAACAGGGACATCTGGATCATCATTTGGGTTAGGAACAACTGTACCATCAATGAAAGTATCACAAACAACTACAGCACCTATTGCAGGATTAGTAAAATCTACATCATCTACAAGATTGACAGGGTCAACTGGATCATCAGTTGGAGGACCAGAGATAACTGGAACAGCAGCTAGAGGATCAGGGACCACAACACTGTCAGCTGGAGCATCAGGAGAAACTGGAACATTAGCTGAAGGATCAGAAACAACAAAAACCTTTGTTGTAACATTAGGGATTACTGAAACACCTGTAAGAGGATCACAGACAATGGGATGGTCAACTAAAGATTCAGGAACAACTGGGCAAGAAGCTAGAGGATCAGGGACAACAGGGCAATTCATTGGAGGATCAGGAACATCAGTGTCATCTGTTTTTGTTTCAAGGACAATTCACCCATTATCTGAAGAATCAGGGACCACTAGACCATCTGTTTTAGGTTCAGAGACAACCAGACCATTACCTGGACACACAGAGACCATGGGATCATCATCTGGAGATTCAGACACCACTGGACCATCAGCTGAGGTATTGGGGACAACTAGATCACCAGCTGGTATATCAGAAACAACTAGACTATCAACGGGTAGATCTGGGATGACAGAAGGACCATCTGTTGTAGGGTCAGAAACATCTGTACTATCAGTAGGTTGGACAAAGATATCTGGCCCATCACCTGGGTTAGTAACAACTGGGCCATCAGCTGAAGGAGCAGAAACAACTGGATCATTTGCTGGTAATTCAGGAAGAACGGCAACTGCTATTGTAAGTTCAGGAACTAGTGGTCCCTACATAGGAGGAATCCATACAACTGTACTATCACCTGAAGAGGCAAGGACTATAGGACCAACATCTGGGGTATCAGGGACCACAGAACCATTCCCTGGAGTATCAGGAACAATGGAACAATCTGTTTTAGGTTCAGAGACAACTAGACCATCAGTTGTAAGTTCAGGAACAAGTGGAATATCATCTGGAGTGATGGGTATACCTGGACAATCTACTAGAGTCACAGGGAAAATTGGACCACCAGCTGGAGAATTAGGAACAACTGGATCATCAGCTGGTATATCAAGCACAACTGGACTATTGTCTGGTGGGTCAGGGACAACTGGACCATCTGTTGTAGGACCAGGAACATCTGTCCCATCAGCAGGATTGACAGGGACCGCTGGTCCATCATCTGGGTTTGCAACAACTGGACAGTCATCTGTAGGATCGAGGTCAACTGAGTCATTGGCTGGAAGATCAGAAACCACTGCAACCTCCATTGTAAGTTCAGGCACTTCCAATCCATCCACAGGAGGATCACAGACAACCGGACTATCAGCCAAAGAAGCAGGGACAACAGAACAAGCAGCTGGAATATCTGGGACCACAGGACCATTCCATGGACGATCAGGAACAACAGTACAATCTGTTTTAAGTTCATGGACGACTGGGCCATCATCTGAAGAATTAAGGACAACTAGACCTTCATTGGTAAAGTCCAGCACCACTGGAATATCAGCTACAGGATCAGCCACAACTGGACAGTCATTTGAAATATCTGAGTCCCCTGAGCCATCATCTGAAGTATCCAGAACAACTAGATCATCAACTCGTACATCAAGCACAACTGGACCATTGCCTGGTGGGTCAGGGAAAACTGGACCATCTGTTGTAGGACCAGGAACATCTGTCCCATCAGCAGGATTGACAGGCACCTCTGGTCCATCACCTGGGTTTGCAACAACTGGACAGTCATTTGTAGGATCGAGGACAACTGAGTCATTGGCTGGAAGATCAGAAACCACTGCAACCTCCATTGTAAGTTCAGGCACTACCAGTCCATCCACAGGAGGATCACAGACAACTGGACTGTCAGCCAAAGAAACAGGAACAACAGAACAAGCAGCTGGAAGATCAGGGACCACAGGACCATTCCATGGACGATCAGGAACAACAAGAAAACCTGTTTTACATTCAGGGTCGACCTTATCAACTTCTAAAGAAATAAGGACAATGAGACCTTTGTTGGTAAAGTCAGGCACAACTGGAGTATTGGTCACAGGATCAGCCACAACTGGACACTCATCTGGAGTATCTGAGTCCACTGAGCCATTATCTGATGTATTGAGAACAACTAGATCATCAGCTCGAAAATCAAGCACAACTGGAACATTGTCTGGAGGTTCAGGGACAATTGGACCATCTGTTGTAGGATCAGGAACATCTGTCCCATCAGCAGGACTGACAGAGTCCTCTGGTCCATCACCTGGGTTTGCAACAACTGGACAGTCATCTGTAGGATCGAGGACAACTGAGTCATTGTCTGGAAGACCAGAAACCAGTGCGACCTCCATTGTACCTTCAGGCACTACTAGTCCATCCACAGGAGGATCACAGACAACTGGACTGTCAGCCAAAGAAGCAGGGACAACAGAACAAGCAGCTGGAAGATCAGGGACCACAGGACCATTCCATGGACGATCAGGAACAACAGTACAATCTGTTTTAAGTTCATGGACGACTGGGCCATCATCTGAAGAATTAAGGACAACTAGACCTTCATTGGTAAAGTCCAGCACCACTGGAATATCAGCTACAGGATCAGCCACAACTGGACAATCATTTGAAGTATCTGAGTCCCCTGAGCCATCATCTGAAGTATTCAGAACAACTAGATCATCAACTCAAAAAACAGGCACACCTGCCCTATTTTCTGGTGGGTCAGGGAAAACTGGACCATCTGTTGTAGGACCAGGAACATCTGTCCCATCAGCAGGATTGACAGGGACCTCTGGTCCATCAACTGGGTTTGCAACAACTGGGCAATCATCTGTAGGATCGAGGACAACTGAGTCATTGGCTGGAAGATCGAAAACCTCTGCAACCTCCATTGTAAGTTCAGGCACTACCAGTCCATCCACAGGAGGATCACAGACAACTGGACTGTCAGCCAAAGAAGCAGGGACAACAGAACAAGCAGCTGGAAGATCAGGGACCACAGGACTATTCCATGGACGATCAGGAACAACAGGACAATCTGTTTTAAGTTCATGGACAACTGGGCCATCATCTGAAGAATTAAGGACAACCAGACCTTCATTGGTAAAGTCCAGCACCACTGGAATATCAGCTACAGGATCAGCCACAACTGGACAGTCATCTGGAGTATCTGAGTCCGCTGAGCCATCATCTAAAGTATTCAGAACAACTAGATCATCAACTCAAAAATCAGGCACACCAGCCCTATTTTCTGGAGGTTCAGGGACAACTGGACCATCTGTTGTAGGATCAGGAACATCTGTCCCATCAGCAGGATTGACAGGCACCTCTGGTCCATCACCTGGGTTTGCAACAACTGGACAGTCACTTGTAGGATCGAGGACAACTGAGTCATTGGCTGGAAGATTAGAAACCACTGCAACCTCCATTGTAAGTTCAGGCACTACCAGTCCATCCACAGGAGGATCACAGACAACCGAACTGTCAGCCAAAGAAGCAGGGACAACAGAACAAGCAGCTGGAATATCTGGGACCACAGGACCATTCCATGGACGATCAGGAACAACAGGACAATCTGTTTTAAGTTCATGGACAACTGGGCCATCATCTGAAGAATTAAGGACAACTAGACCTTCATTGGTAAAGTCCAGCACCACTGGAATATCAGCTACAGGATCAGCCACAACTGGACAGTCATTTGAAGTATCTGAGTCCCCTGAGCCATCATCTGAAGTATTCAGAACAACTAGATCATCAACTCAAAAATCAGGCACACCAGCCCTATTTTCTGGAGGTTCAGGGACAACTGGACCATCTGTTGTAGGATCAGGAACATCTGTCCCATCAGCAGGATTGACAGGCACCTCTGGTCCATCACCTGGGTTTGCAACAACTGGACAGTCACTTGTAGGATCGAGGACAACTGAGTCATTGGCTGGAAGATTAGAAACCACTGCAACCTCCATTGTAAGTTCAGGCACTACCAGTCCATCCACAGGAGGATCACAGACAACCAGACTGTCAGCCAAAGAAGCAGGGACAACAGAACAAGCAGCTGGAGGATCAGGGACCACAGGACTATTCCATGGACGATCAGGAACAACAGGACAATCCGTTTTAAGTTCATGGACAACTGGGCCATCATCTGAAGAATTAAGGACAACCAGACCTTCATTGGTAAAGTCCAGCACCACTGGAATATCAGCTACAGGATCAGCCACAACTGGACAGTCATCTGGAGTATCTGAGTCCGCTGAGCCATCATCTGAAGTATTCAGAACAACTAGATCATCAACTCAAAAATCAGGCACACCAGCCCTATTTTCTGGAGGTTCAGGGACAACTGGACCATCTGTTGTAGGATCAGGAACATCTGTCCCATCAGGAGGATTGACAGGCACCTCTGGTCCATCACCTGGGTTTGCAACAACTGGACAGTCACTTGTAGGATCGAGGACAACTGAGTCATTGGCTGGAAGATTAGAAACCACTTCAACCTCCATTGTAAGTTCAGGCACTACCAGTCCATCCACAGGAGGATCACAGACAACTGGACTGTCAGCCAAAGAAGCAGGGACAACAGAACAAGCAGCTGGAAGATCAGGGACCACAGGACCATTCCATGGACGATCAGGAACAACAGGACAATCTGTTTTAAGTTCATGGACAACTGGGCCATCATCTGAAGAATTAAGGACAACCAGACCTTCATTGGTAAAGTCCAGCACCACTGGAATATCAGCTACAGGATCAGCCACAACTGGACAGTCATCTGGAGTATCTGAGTCCGCTGAGCCATCATCTGAAGTATTCAGAACAACTAGATCATCAACTGGTATATCAAGTTCAACTGGACTATTTTCTGGAGGTTCAGGGACAACTGGACCATCTGTTGTAGGACCAGGAACATCTGTGCCATCAGCAGGGTTGACAGAGTCCTCTGGTCCATCACCTGGGTTTGCAACAACTGGACAATCATCTGTAGGATCGAGGACAACTAAGTCATTGTCAGGAAGACCAGAAACCAGTGCAACCTTCATAGGAAGTTCAGGCAGTACCAGTCCATCCACAGGAGGATCACAGACAACTGGACTGTCAGCCAAAGAAGCAGGGACAACAGAACAAGCAGCTGAGGTAGCAGGAACCACAGGACCATTCCATGGCCGAACTGGAGCAACAAGACAACCTGTTTTGGGTTCAGGGACGACCTTACCAAATTCTAAAGATATAAGGACAACAAGACCTTCATTGGTAAAGTCAGGCATAACTGGAGTATTGGCTTCAAGATCAGCCACAACTGCACTGTCATCTGGAGTATCTGAGTCTACTGAGCCATCATCTGAAGTATTCAGAACAACTAGATCATCGACTGGTATATCAAGTGCAACTGGCCGATTTTCTGCAGGTTCAGGAACTTCTGGACCATCTGTTGTAGGACCAGGAACATCCGTACCATCAGCAGGATTGACAGGGACCTCTGGTCCGTCACCTGGTTTTGCAACAACTGGACAATCATCTGTAGGATTGAGGACAACTGAGTCATTGGCTGGAAGATCAGAAACCACTGCAACCTCCATGGTAAGTTTAGGCACTACCAGTCCATCCACAGGAGGATCACAGACAACCAGACTGTCAGCCAAAGAAGCAGGGACAACAGAACAAGCAGCTGGAAGATCAGGGACCACAGGACCATTCCATGGACGATCAGGAACAACAGGACAATCCGTTTTAAGTTCATGGACAACTGGGCCATCATCTGAAGAAATAAGGACAACCAGACCTTCATTGGTAAAGTCCAGCACCACTGGAATATCAGCTACAGGATCAGCCACAAGTGGACTGTCATCTGGAGTGTCTGAGTCCACTGAGCCATCATCTGAAGTATTCAGAACAACTAGATCATCAACTCGTATATCAAGTACAACTGGCCGATTTTCTGCAAGTTCAGGGACACAGGGACCATCTGTTGTAGGATCAGGAACATCTGTCCCCTCAGGAGGATTGACAGAGGCCTCTGGTCCATCACCTGGGTTTGCAACAACTGGACAGTCATCTGTAGGATCGAGGACAACTGAGTCATTGGCTGGAAGATCAGAAACCACTGCTACCTCCATTGTAAGTTCAGGCATTACCAGTCCATCCACAGGAGGATCACAGACAACTAGACTGTCAGCCAAAGAAGCAGGGACAACAGAACAAGCAGCTGGAAGATCAGGGACCACAGAACCATTCCATGGACGATCAGGAACAACAGGACAATCCGTTTTAAGTTCATGGACAACTGGGCCATCATCTGAAGAATTAAGGACAACCAGACCTTCATTGGCAAAGTCCAGCACCACTGGAATATCAGCTACAGGATCAGCCACAACTGGACAGTCATCTGGAGTATCTGAGTCCCCTGAGCCATCATCTGAAGTATTCAGAACAACTAGATCATCACCTCATATATCAACTTCAACTGGACTGTTTTCTGGAGGTTCAGGGACAACTGGAATGTCTGTTGTTGGATTAGGAACATCTGTCCCATCAGCAGGATTGACAGGTACCTCTGGTCTATCACCTGGGTTTACAACAACTGGACAGTCACTTGTAGGATTGAGGACAACTGAGTCATTGGCTGGAAGACCAGAAACCACTGCAACCTCCATTGTAAGTTTAGACACTACCAGTCCATCCACAGGAGGATCACAGACAACTGGACTGTCAGCCAAAGAAGCAGGGACAACAGAACAAGCAGCTGGAGGATCAGGGACCACAGGACCATTCCATGGGCGATCAGGAACAACAGGACAATCCGTTTTAAGTTCATGGATGACTGGGCCATCATCTGAAGAAATAAGGACAACCAGACCTTCATTGGTAAAGTCCAGCACCACTGGAATATCAGCTACAGGATCAGCCACAACTGGACAGTCATCTGGAGTATCTGAGTCCGCTGAGCCATCATCTGAAGCATTCAGAACAACTAGATCATCAACTGGTATATCAAGTTCAACTGGACTATTTTCTGGAGGTTCAGGGACAACTGGACCATCTGTTGTAGGACCAGGAACATCTGTCCCATCAGCAGGATTGACAGAGTCCTCTGGTCCATCACCTGGGTTTGCAACAACAGGACAGTCATCTGTAGGATCTAGGTCAACTGAGTCATTGGCTGGAAGATCAGAAACCACTGCAACCCCCATTGTACCTTCAGGCACTACTAGTCCATCCACAGGAGGATCACAGACAACTGGACTGTCAGCCAAAGAAGCAGGGACAACAGAACAAGCAGCTGGAGGATCAGGGACCACAGGACTATTCCATGGACGATCAGGAACAACAGGACAATCCGTTTTAAGTTCATGGATGACTGGGCCATCATCTGAAGAAATAAGGACAACTAGACCTTCATTGGTAAAGTCCAGCACCACTGGAATATCAGCTACAAGATCAGCCACAACTGGACAGTCATTTGAAGTATCTGAGTCCCTTGAGCCATCATCTGAAGTATTCAGAACAACTAGATCATCAACTCGTATATCAAGTACAGCTGGCCTATTTTCTGGTGGGTCAGGGAAAACTGGACCATCTGTTGTAGGATCAGGAACATCTGTCCCATCAGCAGGATTGACAGGGACCTCTGGTCCATCACCTGGGTTTGCAACAACTGGACAGTCACTTGTAGGATCGAGGACAACTGAGTCATTGGCTGGAAGATTAGAAACCACTGCAACCTCCATTGTAAGTTCAGGCACTACCAGTCCATCCACAGGAGGATCACAGACAACTGGACTGTCAGCCAAAGAAGCAGGGACAACAGAACAAGCAGCTGGAAGATCAGGGACCACAGGACCATTCCATGGACGATCAGGAACAACAAGACAACCTGTTTTAGGTTCAGGGACAACCTTACCAACTCCTAAAGAAATAAGGACTACGAGACCTTCATTGGTAAAGTCCAGCACAACTGGAGGACTGGGTACAGGATCAGCCACAACTGCACTGTCATCTGGAGTATCTGAGTCCACTGAACCATCATCTGAAGTAATTGGTAAAACTAGATCATCCACTCATATATCAAGTACAACTGGAACATTGTCTGGAGGTTCAGGGACAACTGGAATGTCTGTTGTTGGATCAGGAACATCTGTACCATCAACAGGATTGACAGGGACCTATGGTCCATCACCTGCATTTGCAACAACTGGACAATCATCTGTAGTATCGAGGACAAGTGAGTCATTGGCTGGAATATCAGAAAGAACTGATACCTCTTTTTTTAGTGCAGGGATTACTGGTCTGTCCACAAGAGGATCTCATAGAACCGGCCCACCTGCTGAGGAAACTGGGATAACAGGACAAGCTGGTGGAGCTTCAGGGACCACAGGACTGTTCCATGGATTATCAGGAACAACAGTACATTCTGTTTTAGGTTCAGAAACAACAAGAAAATCTGTTGTTTTGTCTGGAACAACTGTACCATCATCTGGAGTGACAGGAATAACTGGACCATCAACTATGGAATTGGGAACAAGTAGATCATTAGCCGGTATATCAGAGAACACTGGGGCATTAATGAGTGGATCTGGGGTGACAACAGGACCATCTTTTGTAGGATCAGGCATATCTATACCATCAGTAGGATTGACAGGGACCTCTGGGCCATCACCTGGATTAGCAACAACTGGATCATCAGCTGAAGGATCAGGGATAACTGGAGTATATTCTGGAATATCAGAAACAACTTCCACCTCTGTTGTAAGTTCAGCGACTATTGGTCCATTTATAGGAGGATCACAGACAACTGGACTGTCAGCCAAAGAAGCAGGGACAACAGAACAAGCAGCTGGAGAATCAGGGACCACCAGACCATTCCATGGTCGATCAGGAACAACAAGACAATCTACTTTAGGTTCAGGGATGACCTTACCATCTTCTAAAGAAATAAGGACAACTAGATCTTCGTTGGTAAAGACAGGCACAACTGGAGTATCAGCTACTGGATCAGCCACAACTGGACTGTCATCTGGAGTATCTGATTCCACTGGACCATCATCTGAAGTATTAGGAACAATCGGATCATCAGCTGGTATATCAGAGACAACTGGACCATCAACAAGTGGATCTAGAATGACAAGAGGACCATTTTTTGTAGAATCAGGAACATCTGTACCATCAATAGGTTTTACAGGGATGTCTGGTCCAGAGCCAACTGGATCATTCACTGGAAGATCAGAAACAACAGCAACCTCTACTGTAAATTCAGGTACTAGTGGTCTCTACAATGGAGAAATCCAGACAAATGGGCTGTCAGCTAAAGAAGCAAGGACAACAGGACCATTTCGAGGAGGGTCAGGAACAACTGGAAGATTTTTTGTAGGTTCAGGGACAACTGTGCCATCATCTAGAGTGGAAAGCATAACTGGACCATTATCTAGAATGACAGGAATAACTGGACCATCAGCTGAGGAATTAGTAACAACTAGTTCATCAGCTGGTATATCAGAAACAACTGGATTATCAATGGGTGGATCTGGGATGACAGCAGGACCATCTGTTGTAGAGTCAGGAACATCTGTATCATCAGTAGGATTGGTAGGGACATCTAGCCCGTCACATGGGTTAGGAATAACTGGGCCATCAGCTGAAAGAGCAGGGACAACTGGATCATTTTCTGGAAGATCAGAAACAACATCAATCTCTATTATAAGTTCAGGTACTAGTGGTCCCTACATAGGAGGAATCCAGACAACTGGAAAATCTGTTGAAGAAGCTGGGACAACAGGACCAACAGCTGGAGGTTCAGGGACCATAGGAAAATTCCATGAAGGATCAGAAACAACAGGACAATCTGTTTTGGTTTCAGGGACAACTAGACTGCCTGTTGTAGGTTCAGGGACAACTGGGGCATCATCTGGAGTGACAGGCATAACTGGACCATCATCTGAAGTGAAAGGGACAATTGGACCATCAGCTGGAGAATTAGGAACAACTAGATCATCACCTGGTATATCTAGGACAACTGGACTATCATCTGGTGGGTTAGAGACAACTGGACTATCTGCTGTAGGATTAGGAACATCTCTCCCGTCAAGATTGACAGGGACACCTGGACCATCAGCTGGTTTAGCAACAACTGGACCATCAGCTAAAGGATCAGGGACAACAGAATCATTTTCTGGAAGATCAGAAACAACTGAAATCTTTGTTGTAAGTTCAGCAACTATGAGTACATCCATAGGAGGAACACAGACAACTGGACAATCTGCTGAGGAAGCAGGGGCAACAGGTTTAGAATCTGGAGGGTCAGGGACTACAGGACTATTCCATGGAGGATCAGAAACTACAGGACAATCTATTTTAGGTTCAGGGATGACCTTAACATCTTCTGAAAAATTAAGGTCAACTAGACCTTTATTGGTAAAGTCGGGCTCTACTGGAGTATCTGCTACAGGATCAGTCACAAGTGGACTGTCATCCTGGGAATCTGGGTCCACTGGATCATCAACTGAAGTATTCAGAACAACTAGATCTTCTGTTGGAATATCAAGGACAAGTCAACCATCTACTGGAGGATCAGGGACAACTGCACCATCCGTTGTAGGATTAGGAATACCTTCATCAGCACCAGGATTGACAGAATCAACTGGACCACCAGTTTTAGGGTCAGGGACAACTGAAACAGCAGCTAGAGGATCAGGGACCACAGGACTATCAGCTAGCAGATCAAGGACAACTGGATCATTAGCTGGAGTATCAGAAACAACCAAAACCTCTGTTCCAATGTTAGAGACTACTGCAACATCTATAGTAGGATCATGGACAACTGAACAATCAACTGAAGAATCAAAGACAACTGTACAATCAGCCCTAGGATCAGAGACCTCAAGACCATCTACTGGATTGTCAGGAATGACAGGATCATCAAGTTTTGGTTCAGGGACAAACCTGCCATCATCTGAAGAATCAAGGGTAACTAGACCATCCGTTATAGGTTCAGGCACAACTGAACCATCACATGGAGTGATTGGGACAAGTGGATCATCATCTGGAAATATATCCATCACTGGACCATCATCTGAACTATTAGGAACAACTATATCATCAGTTGCTATATCAAAGACAACTGGACAATCAATGGGTGGATTTGGGACAACTGGACCATCTGTTGTAGAATCAGGAACATCTTTGCCATCAGCAGGATTTACAGGGACATCTGGAACATTACATGAGTTAGGAACAAGTGGACCTTCAGCTGAAGGATCAAGGACAACTGGAATATTTTCTGGATTATCAGAAACAACTGAAACCTCTGTTGTAAGGTCCGAGACTATGGGACCATCCATAGGAGAATCACAGACAACTGGACAATTAATTGAAGAAGCAGGAACAACTGTACAAGGATTTGGGGCAGCAGAGACCACTCAGCCATCTGTTGGAGGATCAGGAACAACAGGACCATCTATTTTAGGTTCAGGGACAACTCCACAATCATCTGAAGGATTAGGGACAACTGTACCACCAGCTATAGAACCAGGAACAACTGGGCCATCGACCAAAGGATCAGCCAAAACTGGATCATCAGGATTACAGACCACTGAATCAATTGAAATATTAGGATCAGCTATATCATCAGTCAGTGATTCAAGGACAATTAGACCATCAACTAAAGGATCAGGGACAACTGTAAGATTACCTGAAAGAGCAGAGACAATTGGACCACCTGTTGTAAATTCAAGGATAACTGGACCATCTGTAGCATCACAGAGGACTGGGCCATCAGCTGAAGGTTCAGTGACCACAGGATCATCATCTGGAGGATCAGGTACAACTGCCCCATCTGTTATAGGTTCAGAGACAACTGGACCATCAGCTGGAGCACCAGGGACAACTGGAATATCATCTAGAGGAGCAGGAGCAACTGGACTACTTGTTTTAGTTTCAGATACAGCTATCCCAGCATCTGAAAGATCCAGGACAACTGCATCAACAGCTGGAGGATCAGTGACAGATGGACCATCAAATGGAGAATCAAGGACAACTAGATCAGCTATTTTAGGTTTAGGGACAACTCAACCATCATCTGGAGCATCAGGAACAAATGGACCATCACATGAAATTTCAGGGACAACTGGACCATCACCAGAAGGATCAGGGACAAGTGGATCATCAACTGGGATAACCACTGGGATGTTAAGGAATGAGGTTACCACATCTGAAGGCAAGTCAAGTTCACTGAAAATAGACCATTTATTGTAAGCAATTTTAATTTTGTTCAGATTTCTACTTTTGAACTATATACATTTGTCAGAATTACAATATTTAGAACTCAACTTGTTTACTAAAGATGGGAGCTTTGTAGAACATTATTGTTTTGAAGTGAGTCCACAGACTTCTTAAGAAGTTTATGTTTTTATCCCTCCTACTTTTATTTTTGACCATGTACCACCAGAGTGTCAGTGGGAGCTACAACAGGTTCAGACAGGGGAAGAACAGCTGGAGCATCAGGCTCTATAACCACCACTGCTGGGAAACAAGCAGTCAAGGCTTACCCAGGTATCTGTTGGTATTCCAATGCCAGTGTAGCTTAGACTCATCATGATAATGAGTTTGTTATATTAATCAAGCACCAAATATTTGGAGAAAATATTAAGAGATATTCTAGGTTTAGTATTAACATCTAAATTTTAAATATATTTAAATAGTGGTAGGTTTGTTTTTCCTAAAATGAAACACATAAAGATAATTTTCAATTATCTCATTAATCAGGTACAACTGAAGAACCATATGGAGAAACCAAATCAGGTGAAAGCATAACCAGTTTAACCACACCTGGAAAATCAGGCGAGTGGGAAGGGAAAGTGTTGGCCCAGGTTGTAACACAAAATAAGGTTTCCTGATAAATCTAATGATGAATATTATTGTATTTTGAGTAGAAATCAGAAAATCAGATCCAAGTCATCTGGCATTTAGGACCTTATATTTTGTTAGGTGTGTTTACACCAGGTACTGGAACTGTAACACCTGAACTCAAAGTAGTTACATTGTTAAATGTCTAGGTAGTGTCCCCATAAAATAAGAACACTGTTCATGACTTTCTGGGTTTTTTTAATTTTTAAAATGTTTATTTATTTTTGAGAGAGAGAGAGCACAGGTGATCATGAGCAGGGGAGGGGCAGAGAGAGGGAGAGAAAGAATCCCAAGCAGACTCTGTGCTGTCAGCTCAGAGCCAGACTAGGAGCTTGAACTCACCAATCGTGAGATCATGACCTGAGCCAAAATCAAGTCAGCTGCTTAACTGACTGGGTTACACAGGCGACACATTACTTTTCATTTTAATTTCAGGTTTCACAGAAGCTGCCCCTGGCTCAACAATTGCACCAGAAAGTTCCACTACTGGTAAGTAAGCAGGGGATGTCAGATTTTTTTTTTTTACACTTTTCATGCTTATTGGCTAATTAAAAATGGCAAAATAGTTAGTAATAATTCCAGTTACATAATTATAGTGTCCTTAAATATATTCTTTCATTTAACTATTAGAATAAATTTTGTTATCTCGTTTTACTCATGGGGAACTTAGAAAAGATACTACCTAGGGGCGCCTGGGTGGCTCAGTCGGTTAAGCCTCGGACTTCGGCTCAGGTCACCATCTCAAGGTCCATGAGTTCGAGCCCCGCGTCGGGTTCTGTGCTGACTGCTCAGAGCCTGGAGCCTGTTTCAGATTCTGTGTCTCCCTCTCTCTCTGACCCTCCCCCGTTCATGCTCTGTCTCTCTCTGTCTCAAAAATAAATAAACGTTAAAAAAAAGATATGACCTAAATTTGTTCATATTCTACAGCAAATCAAATATTGGAGCCAATATTTTTATCCATTCTATACTGACTCCAAAGACTGTGCTCCTACCCACAATGTCCATCCTCCTGTAAGGCAAATATAAAATGGTCTTTGATGATCCATCAATAAGACCTTGCTTTTAATATTTATAAAGCTCAAATTTTCTCCATTTCCAAGCCACAGCAGCAGGTACTAAAAAGGGGTTTAAAATTTTATATATAATGACAAACTGTGGCATTTGTCAATTCTAAAACATTGGCAAAAACTATAATACTATTGCTTTATAAATAAAAACTTTATCACTTCATTTCTTTTTACAATCATTCCAACTTACGAGGCAATTATTTTTCTTACCAATAAATGAAAATGTATTAAAGATGATAGCACATTAGTATTTAAATTTTTGGACTAGTAATATATTATAGTACTTGAGAAAGGCATTATTTCTGTTTGTAGGTTATCTCACCGAACCTAGCTGTTCATGATGAAATTGTCCATTATTTAAGGAAAAGATTGTTTATGCTTTTTTTCTTGTAAAGTATTATGCTACACTTATTCTAACTACTTTTACAAAGATGACTTATATAAATTTATTTTACAAACTAGTCACTAGAAAATAGTTCAGTAATTTGATTCAGATTAAATTTATAATCTTTATTCAATCTGTGGCTATGTAAATGTAAATAAATTGAAATGTTTCAAATTATATATTGAACACCATAATTATATTATAAATTAATATCATGGCTACTAGGATGTGACTATTGGACATAGTATGTACTTTATTGTTATTGACAATAGTACTCTTGCATTTTCCAAATTTAAGACCTTAATCTTTAATTAAATGGCAGCAAACAAGAATTATATTTGTGTAAATATTTTACTTGGGAAAAGGCAATGGTTTTGCTTTCAGTTTGATAATTTGTAATTCATAGGTGATTCCTTACAGAGCACTTCGCAGCTTCTCTCCCAAGTGATCTCGCACTCTGACTTCAATTTCTAAGATCAGCCTCTATGAAAATATCATACCTCTGTTTTTTAATAAAAAATTATATATGATGGCAGTTGAAGCACCAAAGGGATTTTTAAAAATGGAATTCAAGTATATTCTTTTTTTTTTTAATTTTTTTTTCAACGTTTATTTTTTTTTGGGACAGAGAGAGACAGAGCATGAATGGGGGAAGGGCAGAGAGAGAGGGAGACACAGAACCGGAAACAGGCTCCGGGCTCTGAGCCATCAGCCCAGAGCCCGACGCAGGGCTCGAACTCCCGGACCGCGAGATCGTGACCTGGCTGAAGTCGGACGCTTAACTGACTGCGCCACCCAGGCGCCCCTCAAGTATATTCTTTAATGGAAACATGAATTTAATCTTTCCTTTTTTAGGGTCAGATAAGAGAGTTCCACCAGTATTAATTGTAGGTAAGTCAACATTAAAATGACAAAAATATGCTCTGTAGGATGTGGCTTCAGCATTTTTATGTTTTCCATTTGGACACTGAAAAATATATGAGACTGTGATATTCTTCCCAAATTATAATCTAATATAAATTAATCTTTTCATGAAAAATTAAAAATGTGCATTTATAAATATAGCTTAAGTTTTAGTGACGTCAAAATAGCTTGCAGTAACAGGTGAGAAAATATGAAATTATAAATGTGCATTTGGAAAAAATTGGTATTGCAGTAACTAGACTAGAGAATATAATAGAAATCTCAATTTTATCAGATTAATAAAACATGAACTTCAAATTAGATTCTGGTAGCATAGGGCTTTTGATTTTTCTATTCTTATGCCTTCTTAAATCATAACAAAGTCATATTGATTCCCTTACATAATAGTTAAATTCTACACCAGTTGTGTACAAATGTGCAAAATCAATCAAATAAATGAAAATAACTCTGAAATATGCCCCTTATTAAAAAAAGGCAGCTTTTTTTCTCAGCTTATTAGCGTTATTTATCACCTATCCTTTCCATGAAAATTTTTAGCTTTTATTGCATCCTGGTATCTCTTTTTAGACTTAACAGTTTTAAAAGAAGTTTAATCTTTAGAACATCTCACTTTTTCTCAATTGCTCTCATTTACATTCTTTCAGTACATACGTTCAAATGTTAGCTCCTTGAAGACAGGCATTTTTGTCTTATTTCATTCACTGATATAAAATTCCTTTGGGGTCCTTATCTGATGAAGTGTTTGATTTCAATACTTATCCACTTGATCCATTAGATTCTCCCTTTGTTGATTAAGGACCATTCAACATGTATCACTCAGTGAGCCACTCAGTGCCTACTACCAGAGAAATCTGTTAAAACAGGCATTCCCAAGACAGGTTAAAGTTGAAATAATAAGAAAGCCATCTGTTTGGACACTCTGGACATGAAGCTTTTTGTAGGATTGTGGTGATTAAATAATACAAAATATCTCTTTCCAACCACCCAAACACCCAGAACTTACTGTTCCATTTCCTCCCTCAAGAGGTCACAACTTCCACAGAAAGTGTTGGCACCAGTGGAGGTGGATTCAGAACAGGTGAGAGGGATCAGTTCCTGTCTTCTTGTTACCACTAATTATGGCATTTGTAGGAGAGCCTAGAGAGAGAGAGAGGGTTTCTGGGGAGCAGTCCATATTTACCTTATTAATATTGCACATTTGGCCAACTAATTCTTTTTCAGTTTTGAACTTTTTTTTTCCTGAAAAGCTACTAATAACAGGGTCCACCATCTTAGCTGTAATCCCTGAAGATGGGATGATTGTACTAATTATTCTGAGAATTATTTCCTGTGGAATTATAAACCTTATAAGCATTTGAAGAGGGAAGGGTACGAAAACTTTGTATTGTGGAGAAATGGAGAAGAGCTACATGGACCCTGGAGACATGTCTGCCCTATATAGATAGATGTTTGCTTTTCACAAGAAAGCAATGAAGAGTGAGATATTTTCCCAATGTCTGGGGTTCTGAGCACATTCATACCTTCTGTTGCCACTCCACAGCAGGTACCACTGTAGCATCAGCAAGTCGTCACTGAGAGTAAAACAGGTGAGCGTAACAAGACATAGAATTCTGGAAAAATTATCTTAGGTTGACAACATTGTGACTCTGGCTTTGTAATAAAATGGTGAAAAGAAAATACATAGGGCTGATCATCAGAGAAGGGCCAGAGAGTGAGCCAGTTAGATATAAAGAAGACATACTTGGGTTACTTTTAGAGGCATGTTTTTAGGAAAGAAACATGAGCACTGCTGTTCCTTTGTTTCAGGCACCACTAGGGTAGCCCCTGGCATAACTGTTGTCCCTGGAAATTCTAACACAGGTGAGTCAACAAGATGGTAGGGAACTTTCCACATGTCCTCCCATAAGTTAGATGTTTCCTCTGGTATTAGTCTTTGCAGGAGTACCATCTGTCTTTTCCATGACCCTAAATATTCTCCAATTAACTCTTTCCTCCTCTCCATCAGAGGCCACAACTTTCCTAGGAGAAAATGAAACAACCAGAGTTGGAATAGCCACAGGTGAGTGCTGCTAATCTAATACCTGCACTTCATAATAACTTCTTAAAACAGTCTTCTGAGCACCAACTGATGAATGAATAAAGAAATTGTGGTTTATATACACAATGGAATACTACTTGGCAATGAGAAAGAATGAAATATGGCCATTTGTAGCAATGTGGATGGAACTGGGGAGTGTTATGCTAAGTGAAATAAGTCATACAGAGAAAGACAGATACCATATGTTTTCACTCTTATGTGGATCCTGAGAAACTTAACAGAAGACCATGGGGTAGGGAAAGGAAAAGAAAAGTTAGAGAGGGAGAGAGCCAAACCATAAGAGACTCTTAAAAACTGAGAATAATCTGAGGGTTGATGGGGGTGGGAGGGAGGACAGGGTGGGTGGTGAGTATTGAGGAGGACACCTGTTGGGATGAGCACCAGGTGTTGTATGGAAACCAATTTGACAATACATTTCATATTAAAAAAAATAAAATGCTAAGAATTGATATAAAAAACAGTCTTCTGAAAAAAATCTACACTATATATGTTATATTAAGCAAATTCATAAAAAAGGACAGGACAGTCATTACGTTGCCTCCTTATCTCCTGAGCTTACAAGAACCTTCAGTAGACCATCATGAAGTCAAACTAATGACAGATGGACAGGTAATGTGGAGGGAAACTTCCTATCTCTCCTCCCAAAGAAAGGGACATGATAGTCGAGAACTTTCTCAGTAAAATTATTGTAGAAAGAAATATTACACGGGGTATATATGAATTAGTTCTTGGAATTCAAAGTCTCGGGGTTATCGTTTACTGCTATATGGAAACTTTAGATTCCTATTTAAATCCCATAGTGGACAAGCAATTGAACTGAGTGACTGCTGCCCCTTTTTTGTTTTAGGTACTACTGGTATAGTCTCTGAGAAAACTGTGGAACCTGGAAATTACAGCACAGGTAAGTCTGAAAATACATGCAAAATTGGGCCATTGGATGATAGATTCTGACAACAGCACAGTGTGTACTTTCCCACACCCTAGTCTTTACTCCTTCCTTCCTTCCTTTTCCCTATCAGAGACCACGAATTCCACAGGAGGAAGTGTGACCACCCAAACAGAACTTCTAGGAAGTGAGCTGTTTTAGTGTGAGGCTTTGGGGGTTTTATCAAATCTGTTTGTGTGGCTACAGTGAACACCTGACCTGGGAAAGGGCCTTGCATTTCATCTAGGAAACATAACATGCCAAGAGTCACACACCTAGGCCTGCTTAGAAATTCAATAGCCTCAAGATATCTCCATATGGATTTCCAGATGCCCAGTGTTGCAGAGCTAGTCTTTGGATAGCAAAGATGAAGGCAACATGCTGGTCAGCCCCTGCCTTCCAAAGCCCCAGAGCTTTTACATAGTTTGCTGTTTTCCCATACCACTTCCTAATATCTGTCACACTGTGTTATTTGTCCTGTTGATTGTTCACTGATGGTTTCCAGTTGCTAGAATATAAGCTGCATCAAGGGAGGGATCTTTGAATATCCTGCTCACTGATACATTCAAGGGCCAAAAACAATATTGCACATAAGAGATGTCTATAAATACTAGAGTAATGATAAAATGTATACTTACTTAAAACTTCACTCTATTTGCTTTAATAGGTACCACCATGATTTCACCTGGAGCTAGTAGAAGTTCACAGAGTTCCAAGCCAGGTATAATGGACTAAATAAACTCATCATATGAGAGTATTAGAGTTAAGGAGTGCTATTTTAAACATCTGACTACCCAAACACCTCAAATAATTGATCATCTGCCTTTTTATTCTTTTAGTCACCTCTCACTCCTGGGAGTCCAGGGGCTGGAAGAGAAACTGGGAGGGTGACATAAGGTCTCCTTCTGCTTTCAGTGGGATGTATGGAAAGGCAACTCCAGTAGAACAAGGATTAGTAGGTGGGTCAGGAAAAGAAACTGTGGGAAGTAATTGATGGTTCATTTCCTTTAGAAACAAAGATCCTCAGGAAAGGTCTTCCAGTGGTTCAACGCCATATTGATCAGGGAGATAATGCTGTGTTGATCCCTTTATTTTTCTTCTTTTAGGTCTTACAGAGGAATTCTCTGGGATAACTATTATATCTGGAAGTTCCCACACAGGTAGGTTAATAAGAAATAAATCTCCATATTTAACCTCATAATATAGTTAGTAGACCTGCTCTGAAAAATATCAACATAATTCTTTCCCTAATATCCCAAATCCTCAGACCTCATCGTTCATCATTTTCTTCCTTCAGAGGCCACAACTTTAACAGAAGGCAGTGGTACTTCTGGAACTGGATCCAGATGCAGTGAGAATAATTAGCTTACAGTTTGGGGTTTAGTGTGAATTATGGCTCTCCCTGAAGTCACCTGTTGGGAGGTGTGCTCTCCTACAGAGTAGTTTGTATTTATTTTCAGCATTTTCTTAGATTTCACATATTTAATATATGGAAGAGCTCTTAACACCAGCATCTAGCCTCACAGTGGCTATTTTTTAAAGATGTGCTGGTGATGTAAACTGTATGATAGGTTTCTCCTGTGATGGCTTATATATCACTAAGATGTCAGGGGGAGCTGAGGAATATTATACACTTGGGAAGAAGTGAAAATGATGTGAACTCCTAAATAGGCCTGTCCTATATAAAGATTTTCTTATTCAAAGAAACAGTATTGATGCTCAGTATTTTCCTTGGGAAATTCATTTTTTTTTTTTTGTTTCATCTTACGGTAGGCACCACTGCAGTACCGGGAGTCCAAGCAACTGGGAGTGTGACAGGTGAACACTTGGAAGAAAGCCACCTTATTCTCTGTTTTGAAATCATGGGATGTTTGAGGAGGTTGCCTCAACTTGGAAAAATTATTATTTTGATTGCTTTCTTAATGCTATAGGTCACAGGAAAGGTATATGATTCTCACTTTCATCAGGAAGCAGTGAAAGGGCCCCTTGATATGAGATACATCCAGATTTCCTTCTAGAGACAGGTATTCAGGAGATAAACATGAATCACTGTGATGACTTCAGACCTTTGTGTTTCAGGCACCACTGGGGTAGCCCCTGGTACAACTGTTGCCCCTGGCAGTTCTATTACAGGTGAGGCAACAAGACAACAGGGAATCTTCCACGTGTCCTCCCACAAATTAGATGTCTCCTCTACACACTCCTTTCTGTGGTCCTTAAATAGTTTCCATTCAACTCCTGTTTTCTTCTCTCAGAAGCCACAACTTCTGTGGGAGAAAGTGGAACAAGAATGAGGATCATCACAGGTGAGCCCTGTTAAGGCACTAATGGTACTTTCTAATGACTTCAGTAAAAGGCCCTGACTGAAATATATCAAAGCTCTTTGGGTACCTGGGTAGCTCAGTCGGTTAAGCATCTAACTTCGGCTCAGGTCACGATCTCAGGTTCGTGAGTTTGAGCCTTGCATCGGACTCTGTGCTGACAGCTCAGAGCCTGGAGCTTGCTTCAGATTCTGTGTCTCCTTCACTATGCCACCACCCCCCCCCCCAACTTATGCTCTGTCTCTCTCTAAAAAGTAAATAAACATTAAAAAAATTAAAAAAAAGAATAAGAAAATATATATCAAAACTCTTTGGATGTTCCATATTTAGCAGACTGGTGAAAAATTTAGCAGTTGTTCAATATTTGACATCAATAAAATCTGTTCAGACACTTTAATTTTTCCTCTTTGTGCTCTAAGGAGCCTTCATCAGGGCATTATGGGGTCCATTACCTGACAGTTATACACAGGATGTATACCTAGGACGTATTATACCTGAATGTCCTGTGCACACTCCAAGTCTTTACTTTTTTTTAATGTTTATTTATTTATTTGTGTGTGTGTGTGTGTGTGTGTGTGTGTGTGTGAGAGAGAGAGACAGAGAGAGACAGAGAGAGAGAGAGAGAGAGAGAGAGAGAGAGAGAGAGGGAAGGAGGTCATGTGTGGGAGGAGCAGAGAGAGGGAGACACAGAATCCAAAGCAGGCTCCAGGCTCTGAGCTGTCTGCACAGAGCCCGAGGTGGGGCTTGAACTCCCAACCATATCATGACCGGAGCCAAATGCTTAACCGACTGAGCCACCCATGTGTCCCTAGCCTTTACATTTTCTTTTTCCTTTTTCTTCTGTTAGAAGCCACAACTTTCACAGGAGGGAGCGAGATCACCCAAGGAGTACTGCCAGGCAGTGAGCTTTTCAGTGGAGGCCTAAGTCTCTCATTATTTCTCTGTTTGGGTTAAGCATGAAAATGGGAGGGAGTGTGAGAAAGGGTCCTACATTTTCCCTGTGGCCCTATTTGTTGGTTTGCAAAACTAGGGAGCTTCCCAGGTAAAGTCTGAGCCTGGCCCTGTACACAAACAGCGAAGAGAATGGAAGAAAGAAGCAGGCCACTCTGGATTGGTAGGTGACAGGTGTAATAAGGGAACTTACCTCCGAGCCTTGTCCTGAGTGGCCACAAGATGAGTAGATCTCTGCACCCACCACCAGAATCTTAAAAGCTTATGTGGAGATCTTAAGTGGGTTCAGTCACTCTATACCATCCAGATGGTCTCGATGACACATTTCCCTCTCAAGGCTGCTTCCTTGAAAACGGCTCCAGCTGTGGAAATGTAGGCAGAACATACATCCCATACTCCCATTTCCAGAGTCCAGCTCATAGGTCAATTGACATTCATGTCCTTTCAATGACCTCCTCTAACAATATTGTAGTATACCAATGAGAGTATATTCAAGTTATTCAGCTTGGGAATTACAAGCCTAGGCTGTCCTCTATGTTCTGACTCACAGAGGTGTTTTTTGTTGTTGTTGTTGTTGATTTGTTTTGTTTTTCTGAAGAAAGGTATGAGTGCATATTGAATATATCCTAACCCCCAATCCTCCTAATCCTCCTTACCCAGTTTACCTTCTCCCCAGGGCTTGCCACTTCCTATCATCTCTCTCGTATACATGATGCTTATTATTTATTTTCTATCCTTTTTCACTAGAAGGCTTCATAAAGACAACTGATTATCAAAATGCTCCAAGTTACATCAAAGGTTACTACTTATAAAAATTAAAACCATGCTTAATCCCATCCTTAGGCACCTCTGGCACGACAGGTGGATACGTTCCTGGAAGTGAGGCAGGTAAGGGTGATTTAAAGACCTGCTTCTTTTTAACACATAGTGAAAGAGAAATCCATAGCAACACATCCATCCCAGTTTGACCTGAGAAATACAATGCTGTGAAGTTGTTCATTTTCAATTTTATTCATAGTCTTCAGGAAGGAGCTTCAGTGCTTTAGGGCCACATTAATGATTCTAAGATGAACTGGGAGTGTGAAATGCTCTACTACTCTGTTTACCTTTTTGCAATTTAGGTACCACTGGAGAATTGTCTGGAACAACCATTACATCTGGAAGTTCTAACACAAATAGGTTAACAAGGAAGAAATTTCGCTTATTTAATCTCAGATGTCATGATCTTGCTTTCAGGGCTGTTATAATAAAGAAATAGCACAATATATTTTCCCAATATTTCAAATTCCCAGATTTCATCATTCTCCTATTTCTTTCTTCAGAGGCCACAACTTCCACAGAAATGACTGGAACTGGAGCCCAAACAGGTGAGCATGAAGAGCCCATGATTTGGGGGTCAACAGATTTAGGACTGTCTCGGCTTTCCTTTGGAGAGTTTGCATTTAATTTAGGGGTATTGCAAGTGAGTCAAAATAGGTTTAATAGTAGGGATAAAAATCTTTTTGAAAATCTATAAATTCCAGCACTGAGTTTCATTGCTCTAAGTCTGAAGATATGATGGGATTTCTCCATTGGTATTGCAAATAACACCAGAAAGTTTTCCCTTTTTTTTGTGAATTCCTTCTAGTAATTTAAATTGGCTAAAATAAACACAGAATGATTTCTGACCTATGGAAGTCTTTATCTAAACCCCCAAATTCCAGTGTGTTAATGGTTTACCCTAATCATCCCTAAGTTTATATCAGGCAGAATATCTCTCCCCACCCCCATCTCTTTTCTCCTCCTCAGGAGTCCCGACTACCATACCAGGTAGCCAGATCTCTGACATTCAAACATGTAAGCATGAGAAAATGTGAATATCTCCCTGATATTTACCAATATTCAGAATGAGAATTATAATGTGAAACAGCTTTTTTTTTCTTTTGGAAAGAAATGTTCTTGTGAAAAGATATATGAGGAACCCTAGAATAAGCCTTCTATGAATTAAAAGAAGCTTGTAACATTTTTCTTCTTAGCTTTTCTTTTAATGTAAAGGAAATAACATATCAATCCCTTCCCTTTTGCGATTCTAGGTACCAGTGGAGTAGTCTCTGGCACAACTATTAAATCTGGAAGATCCAGTGTTGGTAAGTGAATGTATTCAGAGGCAATCATTCCTTGTCTAACATCAAGCAGAAATATGTCACCCCAAACATACTTTCTACTTTCCTAATTTTTTGTTTCCAGAGGCCAAAGCTTCCTTAGAAAGCATCAGAGACCCTGTGATGAAATCAATGAGAATTAGGAGTGCCAGATGTTAGCATTGCCATTGATTACGATCATGAGTTTGCCTCTGGATCAGAAAGACTGTTATACAGGAAAGGCAGGTCCTCCATCGCACACCCAGGCCAATGGTGCTATTGATTCAGACTCCTCTGCTGGTTTCTGGACAACCCTTTTCCAGTGCCTGGCCATGTGGTGTGGATTTCTGAATAGGGTGGTGGTAGTAGTAATTTCCTGGAAGATTAACCCACTGGACATGATTGATGTTATTGCAGAATCGGCAGGAGTCAACACTGTCCCAAAAGCTTCTATCTCAGGCAAGTAGGTGACTAAAATGAAAGTAGAAATTTTTTGCCTTCCATTTGACTTTTTATCTTGAACTTTAAGTTGCTTAATGACTGGTTGCCTCGGAGGTTGATTAAAGTGATAACATACTCAAAATATTTTTCCTACTTTCAACCATTAAGAACTACCTCTGGAGTATCAATCAAGTCGCTAAAAGTAAAACAGATAAACATGGTGAAAAACTCTTCTGTTCCCAGTTGAAAATAGTGTAATATTTGCTAAGTAAGCCTACTAGAAGATAGACTTCTTAAGGGAAAAAAAAGTCTTCATTTATTTTATTTATTGGTGAATTTCTAGTGTTCAACAGGCTCAATAAATATTTTTGAATGAATGAAATAATTGATACATGGGAAAAATTACACGATTCAATCCAGGAGCAGAAAGGCATGCTCATAGAGCTTCCATATGGACAAAATAGTCTCTATGAATGGTCCTTCCTGGAGTTGTCAATGTGTAATATAACTGAAGATATGGCCCTGGAAATATACACTTACTTTATACTCAGATTGCCTCAATGCAGAACATTCTCTGTGATGATCCCATGACATTCTTATTTCAGGTACCATTGGTGTGGCCTTGAGTACAACTGTTGCACCTGGACGTTCCCATACTGGTAGGTTAACAAGCTGGGAAGAAAGCATCTTTCCTAAAAATAAGGTGAAAAAATGTCTTTCACATGGATCTTCTCATGTAAGAGCACCGTACCATATTTTCTTTTCTTCCTAAATACCCAACCTTTATCTGTTTCTTCTTTTTTTTCTTCTAGAAGCCATACTACTACTAGAGTCCGTTAGGAAACAGATGGAAATTAGTGTGTGTGGGTGTAGGTGTGTTTGTGTGGCAGGGGGGACTTTGGTTGATTATAAATTACTTTTTTGTTTCTTAGTAGGATAATTTCTTGAGGAGGGGCTTTTAAGGAACTTACATCTAAGATCAACAGTGTTTTCCTTTTTTACTTGATTTTGAATCAGTTGGGGCAGATTTTTGAAATATCTTCATTTTCATGGTCCAGCCTCCATATATACCTCCCTGAATATGAGAGTGAAAGTGATAATTGTCTAGGGAGTTTTCTTTTTCTATTTGTCATCTTAAGTATCACCATGATATTAGCTGATGGAAAGATGGTGGCAGAGCGTTTTATTTCAGGTAAACAGAAGGCCACAACAAACACAGAAAATTTATCTCTATTCATTATGTTCTTCTTTGAGCATAGAAGTAACTGAAATGTGCAGTGGTTATCCCAGTAACTATCTATCTTCATGCTTAAGTTTTAAAAATTTTCATTCTCATAGGAGCTACTACAGAAGTATCCATAAATAAAGGAACTGGAAGCACATTAGGTGGCTCCGGTGGGAAGCGGATCAGAAGAACAAGAGGCAGAATATGAATAACCCTTGTTTTTCTGCCATTAAATCTCAGAAAAGGGGACTTCTCTGTTGAGGAATTTCCATCTTTATTTGATTTGGGAATAAAACTATGCATAAGAGAACAGAAATAATTTATCACTAGTTGAAAAGGCCCACAAGATAAGCAGAATTCCCACCCCCAACTCCATGAGGGGAAAAGCCACCCTTCTTGTTGTAGGTACCCCTAGGGTATCTTCTGGCACTACACTTGCACCAGGGAGTTCAAATACAGGTGAGCCAGCCAGCTGAAGAGAGTCTTCCACAGGAAAACTTCTAGTAGTAAAGTATCTCTCATGGTACAGTGGCCCAGAAAAGTACATAATAAACTTGCCTCAGAACACTAAATCCTCAAAATAAGTCAGTCAGAGAAAGACAGATAACATATGTTTTCACTCGTATGTGGATCTTGAGAAACTTAACAGAAGACCATGGGGGAAGGGAAGGGGAAAAAAAGTTACAAATAGAGAGGGAGGGAGGCAAACCATAAGAGACTCTTAAATACAGAGAACTGAGGGATGATGGAGGGTGGGGGAGAGGGGAAAGTGGGTGATGGGCATTGAGAAGGGCACTTGTTGGGATGAGCACTGGGTGTTTTATGTAAGCTAATTTGACAATAAATTATATTTTGAAAAAACATTAAATCCTCTTCACCTCACATTTTTTCTACCTTTCCTCTGTCTTAGAAGCTACAACACCCCCTGGAGGCAGTGGAAGCACAGGAATTGAAATTAATACAGGTGAGTTCAGAAGCTTCCTAACCTTGCCACTTTTCACATACAAGCGCAGCAATAACAATTAACAGTTTCAAGCTCTAAGTATGTGCCAGGCATTATCCTACACCCTTCTTGCTATTATTTTAAACCTTACCCCAAACTGAGGTACTATCATTTTCACAGATGAGAAAACATGGCTTAGAGATATTAATCAACTTGCCCAACGTCATACAGCAAACAAACAGGCTTCAACTCAGGCAGTCTGGTTCAGAAGTCTAACCTCTTAATCATGATACTATATTACTACTACATTATATCACTAGATTTCTTTGTCACATGTCTAAACATTTCTAGAACATTAAAATTTCTATAACATCAGTACTTCACCCAAATGTAAATTTAATTGGTGATCAATCCTGTTGTTTCTTCTTCTAGGGGGATCCAGTAGCCAAGTCCCTGGCATTCAAACAGGTAAATAAAGGAAAAATACCTTTGTCTTGAGACTCTCCACCACTATCCCACATTGTGCTCTCCCACCACTATTTTGGGAATGAAACATTAGAAAGTGCACAAACAACTCTGAAACAAGCTATTGCCAAAAATAATCTTTTTTGCATAATAAAGAAGTTGTGTAGCTTCCCCACCCTTTTCTATAATATGCTTTTCTTATAGGAGTAAAGTTCACATGATCATATCATTCCATTTTGCTTTCAGGTACTATTGGAGTGACCTCAGAAAGTACCATCTCACCCAGAATTTCCAACACAGGTAAGCCAACGAGGAAGGATGTGCTATAATTTCTTTCTTGGGACTAGCTCTGGAGGAATAGCATGTGATTCTTTTTTATGACTTTCCATTAGCCATCACTACTTTCTTTTCACTGTCAGAAACTACAACTTCCATTACAAGGAAGTATAACCAGTGAAAGTGGAATTGGTAACTCCTTTTTAAAAATATATTTATTTTTTTTGAGACAGAGAGAGAGTGGGGGCATGAGTGGGGGAGGGTCAGAGAGAGAGAGAGAGAAGGGAGGGAGGAGAAAATCCCAGGCAAGCTCCATGCTCCATGCTGAGCCCGACACGGGGCTCAATCTCACTACCTTGAGATCAGAACCTGAGCCAAAATCAAGAGCCAGACGCTTAACCCACTGAACCACCCGGGTGCCCCAGGATTCGGCAATTCTTGAGTTCCTGATGATTTATTCTGTCTTTGCCTTTTCTTGGGGGACATTTGTTAGAGGAAGTTTATATTTATGAAAATGATTTCATTTCTTCTGGGGGCAAACCTTATATGGTAATTCTTATTACCATAAGGGGAGTTCAGAAAGGTCCCTTTTTGATATTGAAGATATTACCCCAGTATCAGTTGGAGGCAGTATGTCCATGTAGTTCTATTTAGGGAAGCAAAGATGACAGAAATAACTGGAAGTTTAGGTCTAGCAAATTTTGGATTTCAGATGTTATTTCATTGAATACAAATAAATACATTTACACAAATATTGTTTCTATTCTTGTCATCAGGAGCTACCATTGGTGCATCTGAGACACCAAGCCCTGGAAGTAAAACAGGTAAGCTTTGGAAAGGCCTGGAGACTCCTGATATTTAATCCTAGGGAAGCTAGTCATCAAAGCTGGACCGTAAGCCACCATGTTTATTGTGGCCCTGAACTTAAAAATAGAGAATGAACTTCATCTTGACAGGATAGCTCAAAAAAGATCTGCTACTTTCCAGTCACAGGCAGTCTGGTTGGCCATGCTCTTCTCAGAAAGGTAAATGCATCACCATTTGGATTCTGTCTTTCTCTTTTCTACTGCAGGCACTACAGGTGTAATCACTGGCACAACAGCATCTGGAAGTTCCAACACAGGTAAATCAATAACCTAACAGGGAATGTGACGAGCTTCAGTAATGGAAAACTCACTCCCCTGCCTCCTGCTTCAACATCTCCTCCCAATCACACTTTCCCTACCATTCCCTGGGAAACCACCATTTCTCATTTATATGATCCTTCTGAATTCACTTTCCTTCTCCTTTCTTCCTTTCACTTAGGGACCACAACTTCTTTTGGAGGTGGTGGAAACACCAAGGGTGGAATTAAAATAAATGAGTATGAGCAGTCAAATAATATTTTTCTCTACATCTTAAAGTCAATCACAGTGACTGTAATGAACTTAGAGGGAATTCTATTCTACCTTACCTTAATCTCTCTTTGAGTACAAATTGTCACGATGTTAACTCTTTATCCCATGTGAATTGTCTTATATTTTGTAGACTTGTAATAAAATGGTATAATAGAAACCAGTATTGATATATCACTTAAGACAAGGAAGTTCCTGATCTAAACCTTTTAGTTGATTAGAGGAACCCATCAATGTCTTCTAAACTAAATCCTAATTTTAAGTAAAAAGGAATTAATACATTGATTATCTCCTTTTGTGCTTTCAGTTACCACTGGGATAACCACAGGTACAACCATCGCACTTGGGAGTTCCAACACAAGTAAGTTGTGAAAAAGTTGAGGAAACCTGCTTCTATGAACTTTAGCCAAATTTCTGCATTTCATATTGCTTTCTCCTATTTCCTCTCAGAGGCTACAACTTCTACAGAATTTGAAGCTACCACTGTATTTGGAATGGCCACTAGTGAGTGGTTTGCTTTCAACCTTTTGTGTTCTCAACAGTTTTATGTTTAAGTTTGTGTTAGATGATGAATGAGTGAGCAGACCAGCTAAGATAGGGTTTTGTATTCCATTTGAAGAGACCATATGTTAGGTCAATCAGACGTGGACTTTGTTCTTCAGATTGATTTTCTCTATACACCAGCCTTTTATATTTTATGAAGCTAAGAATGATATATTACTCTCAATTCTTTATCCATCTTGCCTTAGCAGATACTACTTCAGAGTCAGCTGAAGTTTCCAGGGGTCCAGAAAATTCTAGTCCTGGTTAGTAGGATTTAATTCATCAGCCTTAGACTTATCTTGCACATAAAACCCTTTCTTCTCAGGTTTTCCTCATAACTAAGGTCTCAAAAAATTAAAAAAAAATTTACATGCTCCTTCACACACCTGAATCCCCACTGAAGCATCAGGAAGACAAGTCACAGGAGGGAAAACAAATGAGCAGAGGAAAAATGCTATTACAAAAAGCATTAAACCACAGAGAACAAAGAGCTCCAGAATGAAACTTTACCATATATTGGTTTGGAGAAATGAAAGAGTCTGTGGGAGAGCATGGTGTTTGCTTCTCTGTGCATAACGAAACCCCTTTATTGCTTATTAGAAACATGTGAATTTATCTTGTCCATGATATTTTAAGGGCATAAAAAGTATTACTGTGGTGTCTCTCTCTCTCTCTCTCTCTCTCTCTCTCTCTCAATTTCACGGTATCTTTCTCATTCTTTTAAATCTCATTTTCATTTCCATTTCAAATTCCGCCAGGGTTGTCTTTCACCACACTTATTTCTGGAAATGCCAACATGAGTTAGTCAAAGTTACAAAGAGACTAATACTCTTTATTAGTATCTCAGTCAAAAGCCATCTTCTTTGAGAGTATGTCTTCTACTTTCATAACATACAACTTTTTTCCAGATTTCAAAATTGTTTAAAATCACCTTAAATTTTTGTTTATTCACAGGGGCTACAACTCTGGGACTAAGCCGTGACACCACTGTGCATGTAATTCAAACAGGTCAGTCATGGCATTGCAGAAATTGTTGAGATTTCACTGATTACTCATAGGATATTGGTAGTGACAGGAGATGATAAAACTTTTAATTTGAAGACTTATGAGATAATTGGGGTTGTGATCTTAATGTACTAGAATCTCCTGGACTACAGACTTCATCATATGCACATTTATTAGGATGTAGTTTCTTAGTGGTACATTTCTTAATGAAAACAGGAGTCTTTTTGGTAAAATATTTTCCTACTTGTCTTTATAGGTACTATGGTCATAGGTGAAATCACAGGTTACTCAAAAGTTTCCAACCCAAGTAAATTAAGATGACTAAAATAAATTTAGGGCATTTTTTAAAATCTCACATTAATATTTTTTGTCTACTCAATGAAAATGATCAAGGAAAGAAACATTTATTAAAAAGCATGGGAGTATAAAATAGGAAATTATAATAATCTAAACTTGTGGAATACAACTCAGATATTGGGAAACCATCGCAAGAGCAGATGTTGGGAGGTTTGTCAAAATTTCTGGTTGTCAAAGTTGTGACAGAAATGTCCTGAAAAGGGGGAAAAAAAGGAGATCACCCATCAGTTTTGTATTCCATAATATTATAGGATTCAGTTATGAAAAAAATTAAATTGTGATTCCATTGACAATAAGGAGAAATTGAAAGGTTTTTGGATAGATTGACTATCATGCATAGATTTACTTTTTTGGAAGATTAACTAGGCATAAGTTAGGCATGATTTAACGGGGAGTAAGAAAGCAAGTGTTGGAGGTGTGTCATCCAGTTTGAGACTGTTGGAGGTAAGACATGATTACAGACAGATTACAGAGGCAATCATGTCGGAAAATGGAGGTCACAAAGAATGTGCAATATGTTGGCAAGTTGGCATTTATTATGATGCGATGGAGAGGTGAAGGAGAGAAGGATGTTTTGGGTGAATCTAGCTCATAGTTTGGATGCTTAGGTAGACGGATGGAAGTGCCATCCCCAAATTTGGGAATATACTGGAGGAGGAAAAAAAAATTGATAACTGATAGAAGATATAGTGAGGACAAATTTGGGCAGTTTGAATTTAAAATGCTCTGAGGTGTTCGCTTCAGCAGCACATATACTAAAATTGGAACGATACAGAGAAGATTAGCATGGCCCTTGCGCAAGAATGACATGCAAATTCAAGAAGCATTCCATATTTAAAGAAACAAACAAACAAGTAAATAAAATTTAAAAAAATAAAATAAAGTGCTCTGATGTATTCAGTAGTATGCTCAGGAGAAGTGTTAAGTGCAACTAGAGTACAGAAGAGAGGCCTACATTGAAGATACACATTTGTCAGCCGATTGATTACAAATGATATTTAAGTGCTGGGTGCTGGTGAGTTTATTTAGGGTAAACACACATAGTCAGAAGACCAAGAAGTTAAAACATGATACCCTGGCTCAAAGGGTGGGCAAAGATGCGGGAAGGGGAGTGAGAGATAACAAGCTTCCAGCTATGGAGTGACTATGTCATGAGGATAAAAGGGACGGCATATGGAATATAGTTAATTGTATTGTGACAGTGTTGTATGGTGATGGATTGTAGCAACACTGGTGGTGAGCACAGCATGATGGATAGACTTGTTGTTGAATCACTGTTGTACATGTGAGACTAATGAAACTGTGTCAACTATACTGAAATTTAAACAGTTAAAACAAAAACACATATTCAAAGTAAATTTAAAAGGTGTTACAAAAAAAGGGCTTTGTAAAGGCAGAGGAGCCTGGAAAAGGGGATAGTTTGGGCTCAGCCAGTATGGATTAAGTCAAGTCTATAAGACAGAGTGCTGGAGTCCTGGGATGTGACTTAGGAGACTGTTCTGCTTCTAATCTGGGGATTCAGAATCCCAGATCAAACAGGAGCAAACAGAATTTTCAGACAACATATGTAATTTTTAGTAAGATTCATTTTTCAGAGGGCCTGACCTAATAGATATAAAACTTTGAAATAGGAAGGGAGAACTGTTTTGAAATAATTAAAATGTCAAGATTCTTAATTCTTTTCATTTTTTAAGCTTCAGGAGTCACCAACCTAATTCCAGGGAGCCAGTCTACTGGAAGAAAAATAGGTAAGCATGGGGAAGTGAAAAAGGTGAAACGGGGAAGGCACCTATCTCCATGATACTAATTCCAGAAAACAGGGATCGTAGAAGAATGGAGTTTACCATAGGGGATAAAACAGAGCAAGAAAAAATGTTTATTTTACTTTTGGGGGCAAGGAGTCCTGGAGAAGGAATATGTTGTTTCACAGAAACACATGAATTTTTCCTAAATGATCATCCCCATCCAATAAGAAAGTCAGTGCTCACATTACTGTCTCTTTCTTCTCTCTCACATCCCAGCTACCACTGGGACAGGCTCTGTAAATATATCATCACCTGCAAGTTTCCAAGCAGGTAAATCAGGAAATTAAAGGAATTCCCCTTTAAGGGCCTATGGACAAAATTGCACACTGCCGTATGTTCTCCTATTTTCAAATTCTTAATCTTCTCAATTTTTTTCTTCTTTGCTCTTACAGAAACCACAACTTTTAAAGAAGGTGTTGGAACTATGGAAGCAAGAATTTCATCAGGTGAATTTTACTGGATTTTGGATTCTCCATGGTTTTTTTCATTTGAACTCACTATACACAGATTGTGAATGAAAATGAACATCACT
Organism: Prionailurus viverrinus; assembly: GCF_022837055.1. NCBI lineage: Eukaryota > Metazoa > Chordata > Mammalia > Carnivora > Felidae > Prionailurus > Prionailurus viverrinus. Next base: position 65,246,427 of record NC_062567.1, read on the forward strand.
GGAAGTGGTTCCTTTTCCTTTAATAATAGCTCATAGGGTCAAATTAGGTTAGTTCCCTGAGTTTTCCTAGGAAACATAACCATAGATGTAATTCTCTAGACACACCTTTTTTAAAGAAACTTTACCCCCTTTGTTTTGCCAGGCAATACTCCAGAATTAGTGAAAGTCACCACCAGCCAAGATATGTATAGATGCAGTTGTTTTTCTCTGGTTTTCTTCCACTGGAGAGTGAAAGAGTTAAGTCACTGGAAGTAAACCATGTGAATATAAGACAGACATTCTCTCCTTTACTAATAAGATTCTAGATGATTCTGGATCTAGAGAAATAAGATTTTTGACACAATTGTAGCTTTTCCTCTTATATTTTCTTTGAACATTTCAATCATGAGAAAGTGCATTAGAAAACATGTCAGGTTTAACACATGATACAAGAAAAATTGTTTTAAATTGTTTTCTGTTGCTTCAGAGAAATAGGAGCACTTGCCAATTTTACACTTTTCTTAGGGTGAGAAAGGGTTTGTGAGGCTCATCCTTCCTTCTTATTGCAGGTACCACTGGGGTAGCCTCTGGCACAACAGTTATTCCTGGAAGCTCCAATACAGGTTAGTAAATATTTAGTAAGTGGCAGAGTATCTAAGTTAAAAAAAAATAATATCCTTTCTCTAGAATTAACTGTTGCAACATCAACAGAGCAGTCCTGACCTCATTCTTGTTTGCCTCTCTTAGGGGCGACCACTGGAGTTGAAATGTAAATAAGTAAGAGTCAGTGATTCAAATCTATTGAATTCTCATTAAAGACTCCTAAAGCTTCGCTTCAGTGTAGGGGAATGTTGAGAGTAAAAATAAAGGGCCACGAAATGGGGCAGAATCTCATTAGGAATGTACTTTTTTCAGCCATTGTTATCTTCTTGCTCTGAGTTTCTGGACTCAGACCAGAGCACCCAGGTAAGTTTGTATAGGTAGGTACACAGGACGCAATGCTAAAAGGAGGAATAGATGCTGAAATCCAGCCAACATTCCTCTAAAAAGGCATAAATCTATGAGGCCACATCTGCCCAAAAAGGGTGTGTTTTGTAATTCACAAGGGGAATCTATGGGCTGGATACAGTATTGACCCAGACTTTCACCCGGCTTACTTTCTCTTCTCACTGTTAATTTTTGGGGATGGCCATAGGAGGTGTGTCTGATATGAAATGTTTTTCATTTGCCTTCATAGGTACTAGTGTGGCATCAAGTAGAATTACTGGTGTCCCAGAAAGTCCCACCCAAGGTAATGGAAATGACTTCAAATGAAGTTTATATCCTTGACATTCTTCTCTTTCACACCTAAGTGTTTCAGATAACCAATATTTATCTCTATGAATGAATGCCAGACTTGAACTCGAAAAGAAAAATTGCACCAGATGGAATTTAAATGGCAATGAAGACTTTATTTAAGATTATTGTAATTATTGTAAAGCCCATTGCAATAGCAGTGAGGTTTTACCTCCTCTTTTCTGAAATAAAATCCAGGGGATATTTTAAGGGCTGGGGTGAGCTAGTGGGAAAAGTACTGGAGGGGAGGCTGGTCTATACGATTAAGCCACCTAAGTTTGCTAATTGGTGCTTATAGAATAAAGTTAGGCTCCAACTTCCCATAGAGACAAAGAGATAGGGTTACTGTTATTCTCAGTGATTATATTTCAAAGAGGTGGCTCCAAGGTCTTTGGGGAAGACATTGTTGGGTTGTAAAACTGTCCAGAGACTAGGGAAAGATTTATATCTCAAGAGGACAGAGAAAGAATTTATAGCCACAAATTTTCTACAGTAAATGCTCTAAGAAAA